>NW_015094510.1:30821844-30972362 GCF_001431845.1 Calidris pugnax
GGTGCGGGGAGGCGGTGCGGGCCCCGGCCGGCTCCGCGCGGTGCCGGGGTCCTGCCGGTGGGCCTGGGCCGGGGCTCGGCCCGGGGGCGGGGGGGGCTGGTGCGGGGCGTTTGGCTCCTTCACCCTCCGGGGAGAAAGGCCACGAAACTGCCCGTGCCCTGCTGGTTTTGCCTTTCGCTGTACCAGCAGGGCCAGCCCCAGCGTTTGTCCCCATATCCATTCCCACCTTTCGCCTGGAGTAGGCAGCTCTCCTCGTTTCAAGGTTGCCAGCACTCAAGAGTGTCTACCTTAAACCTTAAATCGTCCCTTCTGCCCTCCCCCCCGGTAAAATGGAAGGAGAGGTCAGCACACTCCAATATAAAATCAGGAAAGGTTTTTCTAATAAATACAGGAATCTGAGCAGCTTTTCATTAACTACTATAAAAAGATCTCTTATGCTATGATACCTCCAAAATTATCTTTGGAATGATAAACCATTCGTACAGTGCAGCAGGAGCTTCCAGTGTGGCTTCCCTAAAGTAACTGTAATGCTGCCTTCTGTTAGAAGTTCTTAAGTACGTCAGTAAACCAGTAGTTACGACAAACATCCTGAGGACATAAGAATACAAAGGGCTTATGAAATCAACACTATGGGGATGGCTATTGCAAGAAACTGTGGCATATGGCCTTTCTTATAGGTTGACCAAGCTTGAGTTTAGAAGTACCCAGGCTTTTATTTTGCTATGACTGTTCGTTTTGGATGACTGTTCTGGAGCTCACTTTCTGCAGACATTAATGATCTTTTAGTTTCAGACTGGATTTACTCATAGCTACTTAATAACCATTCTCGTGCCTTCACTGTCCTTTATGTAATGCTCCTCCCTCATGGTTCTGCCCGACAGTGTACTTGGAGTGAGTGAGCATTTGTGTTTTTGCATACTTTTTGTTAAACTAAACAGGCTAAATTCTTTTGGTTTGTAATACTGATTTTCAGTTTCCTTGCTCATCATAGCTCTTTTCTGCATCTGTTCCAGTTTCAGTTCATCTTTCCTGAACGCTGCTGACCAAAATTTTATGGTCTTAATTTCTGTTACTTTAAAAAAATCTTTTGAAAGCTCCTTAAAAAAAAAAAAAGTAGACTCTACAGGAAGCTAGTAGTCATTGGTCAAAAACTATGATGTAAATGAGAATTCATATTGGCTGATCACAAAATGTTAGATATGTGAGCATTTTTGACATAGCATTCTCATACAGCAATATGTGGTAATAGGTCTATTTGTAATCACTGGCTCTATTAAAGAATTATTAAAGAATATGTTCAACTCGATAAAACCAAGAAGCAGTAGCTTGTAGTACTGTGTGGCTATGTTTATTTCTGGTGACCTGTGTTTTTTAATGGCAGTTTAATGCGTGTTTGTCTGTAGTACCTCTTTAATTCCAGCTTTCAGCACATAAGGCTTCATCTTGGAAAGCGTACTTTCTTTTCTAGTGAAGTTTAAAGTGATACATGGGAGATAAAGTTGTTCATCACCTCTCAGAATTGAACTATTCTTTTCCTGCTTGACATTTTCATTTGCAGTGTAGGAGCTGCATAATTTTAAATCTTCTCATACAATTAACTTTCACCTCATTCTAAGAAGTAATCTTAGCTTGTTCTGAAAATCTGTAATTTGTATTTGAAAGGAGTATGTATTGAAAAGGTGCTGCAGCTCCTCACTGACTACAGATGCTTTCATGTGGTCAGTGTTTTTACTGGAAGAAATCAGTTACTCTGTGTATTCTTTTAAAGAATTATAAATTATGGAAATTCACTTCCAGGGCAAACTGGATTGTGTGTCACATAATGAAGACAATGTGGTGTGGGGGAGCTGTGTGTGCTGGGCAGTTTTAGTCTTACTAGAATAGTAATATGCAATTTATGGTATGTGTTCCAAACATCTATAGAATTTACAGATATTTAGTTACATGTTTAACATAAACAAATTGACTGAGTTTTCTTCCCAAATTTGGATGCTTAACTATAAATAGCCTGACTTAAATATGTCAAACTCTGCAGCTCCTGTTGACCTAAATGGGATCTGTGCATATTCAGCACTCTTGAAGATCATGCTGCTTATTAAAGACCTAACTTTAAATGCCTGTATGTATAAATATAAGTAGATAATAAGGCATTTGAATTATTGAGTAGTGATATTCTGACCATCTCTGTGTGGATTTTTTGGTTTAATATCTGCAAGTCAGCAGTACTCTTACATTTCAGAAAAAGTAATAGTTGCAATAAATTGTGCTATGAGATGAGAGGGTTGTATTTCAAGGTAATTCTGTGTTCCAACAAGTGTTGAAATAGGATGACAGATAGATACCCTTTAACAAATTCAGCTTCACTGTTGATGTATATTGGCTTCATGAAACCGTTTAAATAGTTTGAACTAATAATAAACAATTTAGAATTTAAATAATTTCCAATTTCTCATATTAAAATAACACCATCTTTGTGTTTCTATAAGCTATTGCAGATCACAAGCCTCTGGTAAAGTAATAAGTGGAGAGGAACATTTTTCAAGCAAAAAGTGCCTGGCTTGGTTTTATGAATATGCAGGTAATATATAATGGATTCATATTTAAAACTGTATGTTTTTTTTTTTTAAAACAAATTAATACATCAAATGTTGTTTGCATTTTGCTTTTTTTGTGCTGATATAGACATAAAAAATATGTCCATATTTGCTTCCTTATAACCTTCACTTGAGTCAGTGTAGCCTTTACTATCACCTTTTCAGTATTTCTTCTTTTTGACTTTATATTTTTTATGCTTTGTAACTTACCATGGCATTCTTTAAAATGAAATTACTGATGTTGGACAGTACAGTGTTGAACCAGGATATACTGAATGATTCTACTTCTTGATTTGAAATGGGCAAGTAGAAGTCAGGACATGAGAGAGAGTCTAGATAGAAGTTTATTTATCAGATGAGGTCTTGTTTATAATCAAAGTGGAAGGATCATGAAATAGTTTATGATTTAAGCCTCTCGGGTTTTCATTTTACAAAATAAAATAATAGATGCTTATACTGGTTTTCCTGATATTCCATCCTAACATTTTTGATATTCTAAATGACAAATGTTTTGTTCAAAAGTGTTAGAAGTAACCTTTTTCAAATAAATCGGATTTGCTATCTCAGTAATAGTTGCTTTTGGTAAATATGCAGTGTATTTTGCAGAATTTATTAGCCTATTGCTGCTATTTATTTACCAATTATATGGTTAGAAATTCAGGATCTGTAAACTGTTCTTAATTTCTTTTCGTGTCTAGTCACTACTTGAAGTCCATTATAACTAGTTGGTGATTAAAACTCATCAATGGCCAGTTCTCAGTATGAAGTGAGCTGATGATTTATCAACCAGCAATTGGCTTGAGTGTATTTATCAGAACTGATATTTTCCTTGCAGTCTTTCCACAGTAATGAACTAATGATTCTAATTTGCTTTCTAATTTAGGTTAGAGTCATCCTCTTTTGGAGTAAAGGGTCTTTTCTGGGGAAAATAATTGTTATCAGTTAATTTTCTTCTGATAAATGCACCTGCACATACTTTCACCTTTAAGGCCTGTAAATTTTGTTTTTGTTGTTGAGTCAAGCACTGAGTGTAGGAAGTTATACTTAGTTAACCAGTAATCAAAATACACTACTTTTCTAGCATGAAATAGTATTCCAGTGAAATACACCATAGGAGAGTAAATGTTTCCATTAAAAGAGAAAATTATACACATATATATAAATCGCACATGATTTCTGGGTCAAAAGCACCAATTCAAGTTTACACTTGCCATTACAAGTATGTATTTCTCTTCTTAACTTAAACTTGCAATTTTTTAAACACATTCTATGTAAGCCCTTCTCAAAACCAGATGGCAATGTTTTGCCTTGCATACCTAGGGAAAATGATCCTTGACACATTTTTAAAGAGGTAGGGGTTCATGATCTTAAATACCAGTTGCATTTTATTTTCCCGTAAAAGTAGCCATTCTCAGTAGTTTTTATTTACTGTGTCCTTAATATTGAGTAATTACAGTGAGTAAATACTCAAAGTACATTATCCACACTCTTAACTCTGCTTACAGTAACAGCAGTGGATGCAAATGGAGACAGGTACCATCAAGGGGAAAAGAGAAATTGAACTGTTCTGTCTATGTATAAATAGCAGTATTTCCCCCCCCCAAAAAAAAGAAAAAAAAAAACATAAACCAGAATGTTGTTTTGGACAATAATGCCTTTACCTTTTACATGGGTTCAGATTCACTAAAACAATGTTAACATAATGATCCAAGACACATCAAAATAGCATGTCAGGAGGCCTTATAATGATATTTAGTTGCCTGGTAGGAGTCATTTTTGGAACAGACTTAGCAGAAATAGCTGAAACCAGAGAGAGATTCAGAGAAACAAAGCTTTGTAGAGGGTGTATGTATGTGCTCTTTCAATAGGCTGTTTTGCTGGTTTTTAGAGGCTTTATTTGTGTTAAAATGGAAAAGTGACAGCACAACACTAACTGTTATGGTCCTAATCACATTATTTTCATTGCAGTCATAAACCTTTTTGTGCTTTGTACATGGCTAACATGCTTAGCGCTTTTCTGATGTATTGTTATCACTCTCCTCATATTCCTCAGCATCACAAAACTAACCTTATGTTATTGAAGATTCATCCTCTTCTGGTGGTGGAAACTCATAATGTTAATGCCGTTGAAAGAGTAGTATCTGTAATAGTAGCTCAGATTGAATTATTTTTGCTGATAAAGTAAGTCTTTGAAGAGCATTATTCGTAGAGTAACTTGAGCACAGAGTAGAGGTACCCAAGTTGTCTTGAAAACAATTGACCGCCACAATTGCAGTTGAGCTTTGTCAATGGGGAAACTCAGTGGAGTTTTTTTGAAAACTCACTTGCACAGAATAGATAGTTTGCTGTTGTGGGGAGGCAGTGCACAACATGAAAATTTTGGTTTATTTTTGCGTTTTGTTTAGTGTTACTTATGTAATATACATGGCCCCACATTGCAGTCGATAGAACAGTTCTAACATGAAAGCTACTTAATAATGTAATTCAGTGATTTTAAAGGTAGCTTGTATACAATATAGTCTTAATTATTGTTGTGTGTAACCCTTGTGAGCAACGAATGTTACTTAGACTTCAGTCTGGCTTCTTTTTGGTTTTGAAGGTCCCGATGAAGTTGTGGGGCCCGAAGGAATGGAAAAGTTCTGTGAAGATATCGGTGTTGAGCCTGAAAATGTAGGTTTCTTGCACGATACTAATAACACTTTAAAAGAAGGTATTGGATAAGATTAAGTTCTGTGTAAAACTCTTCAGTAAGCAAAGAGTTGTTTATTTTCCTGATTTTAGCAGCTGTTCTAAGGTATTTCAGCTGAATACTTCAATTATGTGTGGCTGGTCTGAGGTTTTTTGTTTGTTTTATTATAGTAATGCTTCATTTTCAGAAATTGAAATGAAGAGAAGGATTGTACATAGCTGAATTATTGAATGGTAATAAATATAACGTGCAAGCATGTACAACAATGCTAGAATGTTTGAATGCTTAGAGTTTTCTTCTTGGACGTCTAGAAATGAGCCTTTTCTTACGTACTGACTCTTTCTCCCCCTTCTCCCTGATGTGTTGATTTTTTTTTTTTTCCCCTAGATTATTATGTTAGTTTTAGCCTGGAAACTAGAGGCTGAAAGCATGGGATTTTTTACCAAGGAAGAATGGTTAAAAGGAATGACCTCATTACAGTAAGAGTGTTTTTACATATATAATAGAATGTTCTAATTTCATGTTTGTACCAGTAGCTTAATTATTACCTTAATTATTGTTGTCCTAAGTTTCTTTTCATTGTCAATAAGACACAGAAGCTTTTGCTTTTAGGTCTGTTCTCAGTCACCAACTGGAAGTAGCTACTGTTCATCAAGTTGTGAATCTGATGAGCTTGTTCAAGTGATGAAGTTTTGTCTAACGCTAATAAGTCAGGTTTTGGTGGCTTCTTTTACTTGCAAACAATATGTTAAAATATCATTCCACTTAGCAGACACAAATAAGTAGATCTGGGATACCCATAAGTGTATCTCAGTACTGATATTCTGGATAGTTTTTACTGATTTTTATGCTTTATAGATGAAGACTGTATTGATAATAATTTTGGTCTAGTGTTATTTATTAGATGCAGGTCAGAAGCTATGCTTAATGCTGAGGTTAAGTAATGCTTTTTCAATTTATATATAAACTTCTGTTTGTAAGATTTTTTGATGAATTAATGCTCTGCCTAAAGAGGTTGTTTCTTACCAGCTTCTTGTGAGGCTTAGTTCAGTTGTCACTTGTTGTTTGTTCTTCATGAAACTACTTACGGTACATGAAGTTTTAAGGGTGACTGGTTATGACACTTTATTCGGTGTTAAAAGTGTCAGGGAGCTATTGTTGCAGCTGCAGCAGCACGGTGGGGAAGAGGGGCCGATTTGGCCCTTGGAGTGGGCACAACTGCACTATCAGTTGTGAATTGGTTTGGGAAACTGAATTGGGCAGATACTCCATAGCCTCAAATAACCAGAGGGTAAGTGACTCTCTCGTGCAAATCGTTTTGGGTTTGGGATCAGGCTTCCAATAGACACTTTGATATTTATTTTTTTTTTGTGGCTGTCAGAAGCTCTTAAATTTATTAAGAGTTGGAATGATTAAATTGCCTGAAATCCAGGACAACAAAGATTAAATTTCTGGGTGCATAATTTTTTAGATGCAGTGAATGGGTGTAATTTGGTCACTTTTCTGAAGTACTTAATTTTTATGCCCAAATGGAAGCTCACAAGAGTTAGCCAGTCTAGCAGAATGGAAGCACAATGATGTATGAAATTAGGCACCTTTTCAGAGCCAATATTGTAGACGTTGTTTCCAATAATCTGCTGTGATTAGAAATCTTCTAGTTCTTCTAAGGACGGAGCTGTCATGCTGTAGGCTAAATGTGTTTAAGACAGAAAATACGGTGCTGCTGTGCATTTTTATGTAAGCAGACTTGTGATCGAGGCACTTGCCTAAGCCTAAACCAGTTAACTTGTATGTTTTGCTTCCCCTGGGTGTGCTCTAATATGAGGCTGTAGACTAAGCAGCTGGATGACGCAGTGACACTCACGTAAAGGAATTCAAGATTTGTTGGCTTAAAGATAATAGAAGTCTATGAACTTGCGCTGTTTGTGCTTACTGGTAAGGGAGGATCATATTATGGATCCCATCTAGAGTGGAGGAATCTGGTTTCTCTTACTACTCTTAAACAGTAGTTTTGAAGAAGGATTTTACACTCTTAAAGCAATGGAGCACTATTACATTCTTGAACAGCTGGATATATTTTTTTTTTAATTTTTGCATAAAGAGTTGACATTAAAATGTATTAAAAGAGAGTATACCAAGTTAGAGTTATATTACAGAATCCTTATTTCAAAATATGTGAAATGACACATAAGGTAACTGCATGAACAGGATTGGTGGAATTCAGCTCCATGGTAAGACACCTAAATGTGTGGTTTATATGCAAGAGCTGGATTTCTTAAACTCTGGACTAGATCTCCAAAGATTGCAGTAAGTATAGTGGAGCCTAGGGAGGTATTCAGCTTTCCCTAAGACCTAGTGACTGGTCACCTGAATTGCTCTTACAGGTTGGTTGCCTAGACCTCTGTGAATGGCAACACCTAAAGCTTAGACACCTAAATCTAATCTACAGTTAGATGCCAACATTTGGGTGCTTGAATCTTGAAGTTACATGCTTTTGTGTGTGGCTTTGTGGTATGCTGATGAAGTTTGCTCTTGAGAGGAGGAGAAAAATAAATATGTGATAAGGTATACACTGTCTAAATTAAGGTGGATCAAGCACTAGTATATCGTGTTGGTACGTGAATTCTGCTCTGTGTATGTGTGTGTATACATGTATATGTATATGAAGGCTGTGTGCCTGAATCTAAATTAATCACTTGAAGCTCTTTTCATAGTCAGCAAAAAGAAAAAAGTACCTCTGCAGGGCAATTTATTTCAGCTATTTTAAACACCTCCTTAGAATGAAATGCATAGCACTCAGGAAGTGACTGTTTATCTACATTTGCTTTAAAGCCATTAGAGGGTGAATAACTTAGAGTTGAGCATTTAACTGTGTATCTGAGTTAAAGAAGAAAAAGCTTACTCGTGTGCTTGTCAATTGTAGGCTTTACAGACCTACAAAGAAAAAAAATCTAGTTACAAAATGAAGGGAAACAGATTACAACTAATGATTTCATTGATATCTACAGAAGCATTTATTTGAACTAGGTAAATGCAAAGAATTTTGTGTGTAAGGAAGTGAGGTGTAAGCAGCTGTATTGTCCTGAGTACTTCCCTTACAATTTGAGCCAAATTTTATGTTAAAAGTTGTGCTTCTGAAAATGAGTGGCCAGGTGAAGGGGAGAGAGCCAAATTAGATTCCAACTGTGGGAAAGATAAGGTCATGATCTGACATTTTTAGGCACAAGAGAAGCCACATAAAAGAGAGAGAGGGGCAGGAAAGTCAGGACTTCTTGCTGTTTGCAGAATTATTAGCAAAAAACAACTTATTTCTGTTGGTTTCAATGATAGCCTAATATCAACTGCTTTTCCAACAAGTTTTTTTGCTTGGTGTTGCCTTTCTTCCTGTTAATGTTGTGAAGCTAACACAAAGCATAGCGTAAATAATTATTATTTTTTTTTATGTCAGTATAGCATTCAATGTATACTGGAATCTAAACAATTTCTGGTCTACAGACCTGTAAACCAAATGACATAATGAAACTATAGCACTGTCAGGGCATGGGAAAGCTGTCTCTTTGCTCTCTAAAGCCGTTACTTCCTTGAACCTCTATCTGTTCCAGTTATAACATGAAATGTAGAAGATCCTGTTTCAGTACTTGAAGAAAGTGGATGGACTAGTTGGATATCCTATCCTTTTGTCCATCTGGAGGACTGGATGTTGGCAGGGGAACTCTTTTGTAGATGAAAAGACCTTCAAACTACTTTACATACTACCATTAAATACTTTTGGTTTTATGTTTGTATACATTTTACTAATTTTTCTTTCTAGTAAAAGTCAAGTCTGTATGAATAATCATGAAATATGAAACATTGGAATATATGAGTGGGAGTTACTGAATCATCACTCTGTCCCTGTTAGCTATGCCTCAGATGAACTCTCTACCTCAGTCAAAATCAAAATAGGACTGCTTTGTGGTGCTAATCTAAATTTTGTTATAAATATGATGTAGGCATGTGAAGAGAATGTAGTAAGCTAATGTCTAGTTTTGTTGGTCTTGAGGTGACATTACTTAATGCTTCTCTTCAGCAAAGGCAGTTCAAGTTACATCTTTTTCTAGTTTCTCTACAGGACTTTGGTGTTAATTCACTTGTGCGAATTAGAAAGTGGTTCTGACTGAAAAAAAAAAAAAATTACTGGTAGGAAGATTACTGGAAGTATGGGTGACCTCAGTCATCTTGTTTATGGTACAGCCACACAGGCGGGTTTATCTCTATAAAAGAGGAGCTTGTTAGCTCCTTAACTCACTAGTGTGAAGAAAATCAGTGGCCAGGTGTAGAAATGCTTTAAATGGCTTTAACAGAGATATCTTCCTGTGTCGGGCTTGAGGGGATGGTGCTTCTCTGTTCTAGTATCATCTGTTTAGCTGTTTAGTTTTAAATAGGTTGACAATAGCTCAGGAGTTTGAAGGCGTAATAATTGCGTGTTTTCATACCAACTTTAAGAGAATCACCTCTACATTAAAATACACATAGCAAATTTTACAGTAGACAATAACAGGAGTTTTACTTTGTACCTAAATTTGTGATTATTTGAACAATTTCAAAAAATATTTTGTAAGAAAGTTAAACAGACTGAAATCTGTGTTTATCCATGGTATATTAAATAACCTGCCAAATTATATTTGACAAAACGTGTGGTAAACCCACTTTAAGTTGTTAATGCATGTCATTAGTACACTAACAACATAAACATTTAGTTAGGTGTTAAATAGGTAGATTTGCCCTCAAATACAGGGGACAATGTTATTGCAGTATGACTGTATAACTGCCAAAGGGCTACCCTGTCACCTGGCAGAGCTGTACGCTCTTCTGCACTGTGGGTTTTCAGACAAATAGCTACTGACTCATCCAGGTGAGAGGCTTATCAGAGCCTGCATTTCTCAGACATGAAACACAAGCAGACAAGTACATTTTGCAGAGTGCCTGTGCTGACACTGGTAAATAGGTACTCTTGAAGTGTCAATTTAGGGTTTTTTTTTTCCAAAAAGATATGGCATAAACCCCTTATTTACAACTTTACAAGATTACAACACCTTAATGGACACCAAATACTGTTTTCTCCAAACTTTCATCGGTGCTGAAAGATAAGATAGTGCTGGGTATGAATATAAATTGCAGAGTATCACATAAAGACTACTATTTGAGAAGTAAAACAGAGACTTTGTATTATGTTGCTGATACATTTTTTAAAAACTTGCTTACAGCAGCCAGGCATTCGTCATTTCTATAAGCTGCAAACATTGAGCTTGTTCAGTGTTTAAGTCACTTTCATATTATTACTTCTGTACATCTGATGATTGGTTTTGATAATTTTAATTTTTTTATGTTTGGCAGTTTTTTCATTGTCCAAATATTTTGTTTTGAACTTCTAACATAATTTGTTTTTCTTTATTTTAAGGTGTGACTGTACAGAAAAATTACAGAGTAAATTTGACTTCTTGCGGTCACAATTGAATGACATTTCATCCTTTAAGAATATCTACAGATATGCCTTTGATTTTGCAAGGGTAAGATTACTGGAATGTTAGAGAAATTCTTATTTTAATTATTCAATGAGCTTGTACTTGAGTGTTTTTTGTGCTTTCTTTTTTTCAACCTTAGGATAAAGACCAGCGAAGTCTTGATATTGATACTGCAAAATCCATGTTAGCTCTTCTGCTTGGAAGAACTTGGCCACTGTTTCCAGTATTTTATCAATACCTGGAGGTACAGTTTCCGTGACTTTCTGAATAATAGCATAGTAGTTGGACTGTTCCATGAAAAGATTTCAGGGTTTGTGTTGTTTTGCTCAAGAATATATCCATATTGCTCCTGTTCCCTTGCTTGATGTGCTTCTGAAACAGTGATGTTCTTTTGTACATCACAGATCCTTTTCTCCCTCTCTGTACCCCACCCTCCCCCCTTCTCTTATCAAAGGCAACTAACATTCTCTTGGACTATAAAGGTAAATTTAAAATTAAATAGTAGAGTCCAAATAGTCTCTTCATCTGCACCTGTGCTGAATTTCAGGTTTGCTTTGTGTGAATACAGTATGTGGGTACTGTGAGCTCTGGCTGTCTCTGCAGGATTATGGTCAGCTCAGCTGCATGTGACTTAGCCAGTAATGTGGACGTGTGTAGGCTGTGGAGCACACGAGGCTTGAGACTATTCCCTGGTTTCAAATTAGTACTAACATTGCAAAGTAGATGTCCTTATGATCATACTGTATTGTACACTGGAGAAAAGAACATTTTTGTAATCATTCTTTCTGGAAATATATCAGAGCTAGGTATACCCTTCTTCAGGGCAAGATGAAAATTTGCCAGTTTTTGAAGTTTAAGAGTGGTGACTTCCTGATTACCTGGTATTTTGATTTTGCTCTGATCTTTCAAAAAACCATTTTATGTAGTTTCAGAACTATGAAATAAGCAAATGTGTAGTATTTTAAAAAATGGAAAACCAAGGAAATAGTAGCCCTTGTTATCCATTAAATTGTTTGGTAGGAACTGATTGAAGATAAAACAAAAGAAATGAGAAACAAGATGCAGCATTACCAGCTGTCACTTGACATTGTAATGTTCTGAAATTATTTTCCCTAGCAATCGAAGTATAGAGTTATGAACAAGGATCAATGGTACAATGTCCTAGAGTTCAGCAGAACTGTCCATGCAGATCTTAGCAATTATGATGAAGACGGTGCTTGTAAGTATTCATAACATTTTGCTTATTCAACTATTATTTCATTGTTTTCAGTTTGCAAAAAATGAATTTCTGTAATGGAAACAATACTGTAAGGTATAAAATATTTCTTCTCTAACAGTGCATAGAAAAACTATCTTGATAACCATTCGTCTTCAAACTGCAGGTATTAATTGTAGTAGTCTGTCAGGGGTATGATGGTGTATTTGAGCTAACTTATATTCAGTTGAGGATCTAGTGAAGCTGCTTGCAGCATGAAACTATAGAATTGCAAATAGAATTATAAACAGCAAGCTCTTATTTTATACTAATATATAATAAACTGTAGTTTAACTATAAAGTAGCCTAGCTGCTGATACTTGGGGTTGAACTCTACACCTGGCTGACAGTCAGTTATACTATGACTGAATTGCATTAGGCATCCCAGTTTGGTCCATTTTTTAATTATGTGTAATTTTGAAAGCTCTAAGCAGAAGGACTTAGTTGTGCCAGTTTACAATATAATCTTATTTTTATGCTTTCCATTCAGTTCAGTGCATTGTAAGATGTCAGGAGCACTTTTTTCAATAGTTGTGTAGTGTTATTTGTGCATGTTTTGCTACCTTCGGAGTGAAATGATTATAGTCATATTTGAGCTTTAAGTATTTGACCATAGGATTGACATGGATGTTACCTAGACCAATAGTGTTAACCTCCATGCTTTAAGAGAAGATGTTTGAAAGAAATATAACTGAGTTTCATCCATTTGCAGGGCCTGTACTTCTGGATGAATTTGTTGAATGGCAAAAAGTTCGTCAAGCATCATAGCAAGAATTCAAAAGAAAATGCAAAAGCTTTTTTGGTGCCCGCCTGTACACAAACCAATGAGAAAAACAAAGGATTGCATTTTCATTCTTAAGAAAGACTTTACAGTATTTTTTTTTTCCTTTTTTAAGGAAACTTTCTTGCTACACGTGATATGGGCATTGAACCACACCTCTTCTGAGACTGAAAGTTGGAGTTCTTGTTTTGAGTCTTATGTTTATAGCATTTGTTTCAGAACAATAAAGATTCAGATTTGTGACAAAGGCCTAAAAGTGAAGAATGTCCCTTGAATGTGAGTGTGGTGTCTATTTTTAAAACCAAATCTTTAGGATTATCTTTCTCAGAAGTGCCCTTTGCTATGAATTTTTGAAGACCTTAAAAATGCTTAACTGGCACTGTTCCTTGCTGATAGTATGATTGTCTTGCGTGACAAACATTAGAAAGAATGACTAATTTGTGGAGCCCTGGGTGGGAGTGTGCGTATTAAGTATTGGTCATGGGTTGTGCCACAGTTTTCAGCTCCTTGTGGAGATAAAGGCCTTAAACTCTTGTTTTTTTCTTTTTTGTGCAGTACCCACCCAGTGGCATGGCATTTAATAGCAGGCCCTTTTAAAGCAGAGGGGTGTGGAGCGTATGACTCTACATGCAGAATGGCTGAAAACTAGTTGCCTGTGCTTCAGATGGTGAACACAGATACTCTTTGGTACCGTAAGGCAGCTTCAGACTTTTACTACAATTTAGACTTTGGATTGCTTTGTATAAAAAGTGCAATTTATATTTTAAAAGGGAAAGCTGGAAATGCTTGGTTTCAAGCTTTGCTTCTTATGTGTTTTAGACTTGAAGCATTCACAACATGACTTTTTTTTATCTCCCTGGATGCTTTTCATAATGTAAGTCAAGAAGAAACTATTGAAACATATACCTTTGACCTGAATATAGCAGGCTATTAATTTTTACCCTGTTACTCCATGTATTGAGTCTAATAACTACTGTGATTGCCTTTTTGGGCGCTCAGTATTCATGGCAACCTTTAAATACAGTAGGTTTGTCACTCTACCTTCTGCCCAGGAGGCCCAATGCAACCCTTGTGAAGGAAAGAGATTTTAATGAGTAAATGTGAGAAACCAAAACAGAATGAGAGATGGAACCATTTGTAATTTCATTATATAAATATATTATGTAGTCTGTGATAATGCCATGAGACTCAGTCAGTGATCAAGGCCTCATTGTGCCAAATACTTCAACAGCTTGAAATAAGACTAGACAATGTAAGCTAGGCATGACTTGAAGATCTTTGCCTCAGGGAAATGACTTCTGTTTTGCACATCCCTTATTCATACTAACAAGCTGGAGTTTTCCTGTCCTTAAGGAAAGCTTTATTCCCAAGATGAAATTTTTCTTTTACAAGGAGGGGGGCGGTGGGAGAAACAGTGTGAGAAGAGCTAATGAGAAGTGGGACAAAGTAGTAGTGTGTGCCTATGTTCTTCTTCTACTAGAGAGGACCATTCTTGCAATTTACTCGCCAGACCTGCTTGGTGTGGCTGCAGGAAGCAATGCAGTGGTGGTCCACAGGCTGTTCTGCAAGTCACCTGATAGTGCTGAGATCCTCAAAGTGCAGTTGAATCTTAGAAGCTTGGTTCTGCCCAAGTGAAGAAAAAAAAAAAAAAGCATTGGGGGGGTAGGGAGGGGGCAGGGAACCAAACCAAACAACAGCTGAGATTCTTGGATGGCGTCTGCTTGTATGGTGGCTAGTGTCTGTGTGCATGTAAACACACACACACTACAGCTGTTCTAAATATTTTCCCACCTTTTTTAAGGGAAGTACTTAATTTTATACCTCACATGGGCTACAGCAGTTCTCTTCAATATATTTCAAGTTGTCCGTTTGCATTGCTGATAATTCTGATTTCACTCATTACAGAGTGCCTTTCATTTGGAAATTGCCCTGCCCCATGGAAAGCTAGTGCCAGAATGAGATTAATGTCAAGAGTCTCAAGATCTACTGGTAGAGTAAGGTCCTAAGATGCATAGATAAACATGCACCAATTAACTGATGTCAAGGGAAGTACTGCTGTATAGTAAACCTCTGCAGGGGCACTGATTCTGAAATTGCTTTCTAAAATTCAGTACAATGATGCTCCTTGCTTATTATGTTTAGGCCCCATTATAACTGGGAAATTCTCAGAAGTTTTGAAAAACCGGTTAGAAGATGAATATTTGATAGTGTGATTTAAAAAAAAAAAAAAATCATCTTTTTTTAGGTAACTGCGAATTGTTGTGAATTGAATTTAAACCAGTTGGTCCTAGAGGATGGTATTAGTCTAACAGTAGGAGTGATGCATCTACCAATCCAAGGTGGTCAAATACTTACCGTTAAGGTGTAAGACACTATGTGATGTATCATTTGTATCTCTGTTAAGGTTTTATCAGTATTCCTATAATAAATCCGTGTTTCAGGGATTTATAACTTGGTTGTGTGTATGATTGAAAATCATCAGTTACTGTAAAACTTTGACTGGGAATGAATGTATTTAAACTACTTAAAATCAATATAGTTTTTCAAATTTGAATAAAATAGGATTTTAAGTTATGTTTTTGTGCTCAAAACTGCAATCAGATTTATTGTTTAAATGTGAACTAATGGCTTGTACAGTTTCATTGTGAGCTGATCACTCTATTAGCTGTCTTTTATTAAATCACCTTACAGCTTACTGTGGATAAGTGCCAAAAGCTGTGTATTTATTTTATTTTTTTTAATTTTGTGTGTGTCCACAAGCCAAAACTGAGTTCAGCTAAGTGCTTTCTTTAGTCTTTGACCTTTAATTTTGCTTTGCTCAGGTGCATTTCAGTCTATTGAGTTAAAAAAAGTGACAACTTATTTTTCAGTATTCTACGATGAAAGTTCACAGGTGAAATATGCTGCCACAGTTATGAAAATAATAAAATTGAAGGTGAAATGTCTTCCAAAACTGAATCATAGTGCTGTCTATATTGGTGTTATAAACTTCACTTTAATCTCACTTGCATTTGATGTTAATTCTTCCTATCATAACTGATTTTTTCTAGTTTTCTTAGACAACTGACAGTTTCAGGTTTTAAATCTGAAAATGCCCACCTGTTCATGGAAAAAAGCCATACTGGTAGATTGGAATGTAAAGTTCCTCTTATGTAAAAATGTGATCTTGTAAACAGTCATGTATGTTTACCTGTGTCTTTAACTGTATATGTAGTTTTGATCCAATTTCTCTTTACTGTTTAAATGTCTAATTCTTTACTAATGGCTGTAATTTCACATTTCTATATAGCAGAATTTGAATTTTGCTTTTGAGATTACTGTGGATACAAGCTTGGTACCAATCACAGGTGGCCCAAAAGGGGGCGCTGTGGTCTGCTTTTCCATTTGTAAGGTCTTTTCGTTTCTCTCAAAAAGCTTTGAGCTGATATGTTGATACTGACTGCACAAAAATTGCAAAAGGGACCATAAGTTTAATGTTTCTGATGTTTTGTTCATTTTTTAAGTGAGTGAACAGTTCTTTCAATGTGACATGTACAAACTTGTACAGGTTTAGCTTTGTTAAGTATGACAAATAAAATAGTATGTAATAGGGCAGAAAACATTTTTTTTTTTGTCATGCTTCCTCCTTTAGTTTTTTTTTCTTTTGCGTTTGTATAACTGTTCTTAAGATCACTGAGAGACTTAATTCCAGCAAGATGGCTCAGTCTAATTTCTAACTTAATCTTACTGAATAATTTTTTTGCTCCTGTGGGCACATAGTAAAAAAGGGACCTGATCTCAACTGGGAGCAACAGCAAACACTATTCTTGATTATATATCCCATGTTATTAGGTGCTGATAGAACATAATGGTCCTGGTAATTAACTGTCATGAATTATTCATTGAATGAACACTATTCCAACAGCCTGTTGCCATGCATGCCTATGAAAAGAGAATGAGCTTTTCTCTCTTCCCCAGCCTCCTCCCTTCCCCTTCCCCCCCAGCACATCGCCTGGGTCACTGGTCGGTTTTTAAGAAAGGACTATGTGTTTTCTGATGTGCCTTTCCATAGGGTCTTTCAAAGCCAGCATCCCATCATATGTTTGAGTTAGTGACACGGATTTCCTTGCAGATACAGCTTGTTCCATTACTTGACACTTCATAGTTGTTTTTTTTTCCATACCTGCCTCAGGACACTTCCCTCCCGAAGATCATCATTCTCTCTCAGACCTAAGGCAATGCCTCTTTGTTGTCTTCAGGGTTCCACTTTATCTGCTTTTAATAATGAAATTCCCGATGTCTTTCTGGGTCGGTAGGACGTTTTAAGGTATGCAAACCATCTTATTGTATCTACAAGCAACGGTAACAGTTTGGTTACTTCTCCTTACCCTTCTCTTCTGTATTGCCATTCAGTATTTCATTCTGCCACTCTGGGAAAGGCCACAGTAGTGTTAGGCAGGGATATCTAGGCCTGAACACGTACTGCAAGATGATGTTGACTACTGTTATTTTTATTTTTAATCTACTGCCAGGCTTGTCACTAAGATGAAACTAGTTCCTCAGACTTGTATAGCACTTCATCCAGACTCTAAACTTTAATCTTGCTCCTGTTTTTATCTTAGCTAATCGGAGTATGGCATTCCCTGTGTGTTGGGATTTAAAAAAAAAAAAAGCTCAGCAACTTGCTGTAATTACAATGACAGAAGATGTAAGTTTTTGAATTTGTCTGTTTTATACGCCTTGCAGTGGACAGATTTTTATCTTAATGAGCTGGGTACTATTTCTTAATCTAAGTTGGTTTCAACCATGTTTCTGTTTTCTTACTACTTTATAAATTATTAGAATGTTGTGGTTTCCTCTGGAAACTAGGCTATTGATAAGGATGCTTCAAACACGTAAAAAATCTCAGCATCTTAAGTTAAACTTTTTCCCTAATTCTGACAACTTAGAAAAAGAATCGCTGTGGTTTAGGGTTTTGTTCGTGTGTGTATTTTTATCAGCTCAGTAGTGAATTAGTGCTGATTATAAAATAAAGGTATTTTCATCTGATTTAAATTATAGCTAATATACAACTTAGTTATTTCCTTACTGCTTTTAGAATTATTTAATTTTTAATTCACTATAATAAAATGCACAGTGAAAGTAAAGGGCTAGAACATAGTATTGCCAGCTAATTTAAGTTTTTTCTGATAATAGCACTGAGGTGATTCTTCTTAGCTTTTTAAATATTAGAATATTTCAGGGAGGTTTATTGTACCTATTGCAGTAATTACAATAAAATGCTAGATGTGACTTGTAGCCTGGTAACTACTATAGGCAGAATGTGAAATTGTTTTGCATTCAAAATCATGTAACTCTAAACCAGTTTTCCTAGCGAAAGAGGAAATATTCTATGATGTAATGTCTTTCAATGGTAAAAAATTTTGAAGAAATATGTTAAACTTCAACAGCTAATATTACATCCTCGTTTAGCTGCTCAATGTACTTCAGTTTGAACATGGAAAAAATGTTAGTTAGGAAACGTGAATGAATGATTCAGAACACAACTGCAATAAATGATTATAAATCCATGAGAAATGTAAGCACTATAGTTTTTTTCAAATTGTAGCACGAATAGAAAGAGGAACAATATTTCTATTATGAGTAGGTCCTCTGTGTACCTGGCGCTTGCTTCAGAGTTGTGCTTTTGTGTAGTAGTTTGAGGTACTGATTCTACTTCTGTGGTTCTACAAAACAAAGAAAACAGTTTATTCCCTCACCTGTGATTCATTTTTCCATGAGGGCTAAGTAGTAATACAAAGCAAAGACCAGTGCTGGAGTTCCAAGGGCTGGGGGGAGGTTATGACACTGATTTGTGCCATGATATACGATGGAAATATTCATGGCACATGGGAAAGAATAGGAAATATCTTTGAAAAATGGTAGGATATGATTGTATTTTACTTTATTTCCATGCTTATTTAACCAGGGGAATGTTCCAGTTTCAGGGTTGTAGTCTGTTTATATATGTGCACACACATCTATATATACAAGAAAATAAATATGTGTTTCCCATCTGGCTTTCAACCTGGTGGAAACTCCCCGTGAAGAGCTTGGAGGTGGAAGGAGAATTTGAAAGGCGATTCAGTTCTCCTTAACGTTTTCCTGTATCCTGTGTGCATTTTGGAGGCTGTGGAGGTGGCTGCTCACCTTTCATACCAGTGCTAATCACTAACCTTCCTCAGTCGTGGTTTTCCTGCATTTGAATGGTTTTGTCCTAGAGGAGCTGGTTTAAAGCTTTGATAGTGAAATGCTGTTCCTTCCTGAATCTTCAGGAGGCTTTAATTATATGGTTTGGGTTTTTTTTTTTGTTCGGCCTGCCTTGAGATGACGGTTACTGGCTTAAAGAATGAATATTCATTCTGCTGTGGGAAAATCTTGTTGTAGAATTGGAGATGCCAAACCTAACAGTATTCATAGGAGGATGATAATTTTTGCTGACACTTTGAGTAAACCATCAAGATAATCATGTGCCAAGACCTACCCTTTACCAGTGTTTCTGACTTCTCTTTTATAATAAAAAAAAATTTGTTTATGGAACTGTGATTACAATGTATAATTCTTAAATGAAATGCTCATGACTTTAACAATATAGGGTGTTAAAGTTTGTGGAGCTTCGTATATTTTTGTGGTGCAGTGAGTACTGTGCATTGCTCAATGGAAAACCACTGGTTTCTGAAGTCATGGGAAAGCAGCTTAAGTGTCCGCTGTTTGTGAGCAGCGAATAAGCTTCAAAACACAGTACAACTTGCTATTTTATTTTTTGATGCTCATTTTAATTTCCTAATGTAGGAAATTAAAGGGAACATACTCATCAGGGAACATAGTCATAGTTAATAATGGAAAGAATATTACTTTTTTTACTAATTCAAGAGTCTGGGGGACAGGTGGTGTTCTAGCATGTAAGGCTTCAGTTTCATTTTACTAGGTACTGTGTTATTAATAAAACTTTTGTCCCAACCTATTGACTTACAAATAAATACTGTGCTTATGCTTTGCATGGTGCTTGTCTTTTAACTAGAACATTCCTGCAATCATAATATGAAATATTTCCCTTTTAAGGAAAATTGCTCAATTGTAAGCAATATTGTTCAATACTTACTCCTTACAAATGAAATCAAACCAAGAACTTGTTTTCTATTACTGGTGTTACCAACGCAAGAGAGAAAATCACGTCTTTTCCATTTATTACTGTGTTTATACATTTCTTGAATGTTTTGGCCTTGTTTACCTCTAAGATTAAATTTGTGTTAGCATAGTTTGAGTTCTCCAACGATGATTCTATCCTGTGATTATTTTCGTTAAATTTTGTCTTTTGGAAGTAAATAACAGGGGCCCACTTCTCCAAACACATTTAAGATTTCATCCTTACAGAAGTTAGCTTCCACATTTATTTTTAGGCCCTTCTAGCTTCAATTTTAAAATGGTTCCTCCCTGGATTTTCTGCCATCGCTGAAATAGCGGCTCCCGTAATTACACCAGAAGCAGTAAATGCTAATTGCTGAGTTTCTGCTGCTTTGAAATAGGGGGTGGGAGAGAGAGGAAGTGCTCACGTGTAGCTTGGATTGCAGGCCAGGTGTATGTGTACATCACTTGGGCTACAGTTTGAAACGTGTGAAGTTGGCTGAGTTTCTTTTAAGTTTTTTGCTGTATGTCATCAAAAAATAGAGATTGCCACATTACATTATGCAACATCTTCATAGATTTAGAAATGGTGGGGAGTAGCAAAGCACAGAGAAACAGAAGGAAGTCTCAGGCAGTGTCTGAGATACTGAGCTCCTGGCTGGTCTAGTGCATTGGGCATACAAAGTTAGCTGGTCTGAATTTTCAGATTTTGGATGTTTCCTTATGCAGGTACCTAACATGTTACACAGTGGGCCTCTTTTTAAGAAGATTTGAATATCCAAAAATATTGGCACTTGTCCTTTGTGATGGTAACCCCTTGATAGTATTCTGGGGGATGCTAGGAAGAGGAAACCATTTAATTGCTGGAAGATTCCCAACTCTTAGAGTCCACAAGAAACGTAGGACCAGTGAGATGCTTATTCCTCTCCTGCATGTTGTGTCATGCTGGACATCAGGAGTAGGTGCACTTTGGCTGTCCCCAGCCACATGTGACACCCCCCACCAAGACAGTTGCCTCTGGCAGATTTGACCCAGAGTAAGGAATTGGATAGTGAAGTTCCCACAAAAGTTTTTTGAACATCTATGTGTTACAGAAATGTGACACACTGATGCTTGGTAGCTTATTTGAAAGGAAAAACATTACAAAAGCCATTTCAAATCTAAATGAAGCAGGGCTAGATTTAACCAGCTTTAATAGATTTAATTTGAGGGCTGAAGTTGCCTTTTTGCTGCTCAGAAAGCCCCAAGTTACTTTTGTTTTGCTGAGTTAGCTCTATGGGCTTTCAACTGGAAATATTTCCGTGAAATATACAACATATTTTGTAAACAAGGAAGTGATTGTGGGTTTATGTAACAATGTAATGCCAGTAAAAATATAGTTGTTGGGAATAGATAGAATTTCTGGATGTAAAAACATATCTTTTGTTATCAGAGTGTGGCCTACCTGGTTGCTTTATTTAACATTGCAAATCTGGTTTTAGAAGGACTTTGTACATCGCTTTATTGAATGCAATTTTGTAAGTGCTCAGGAGTCACATGGGTCTGTCCTTTGAAATCAATCAGTCGGTGCTTTATGTCCCACCAACACACAGAACGTAAGCAACTGCTATTAACTGAAATTTTAGAGCAGCATTATATTAATGGACACAGAAATTCCCACGTGACTATTTCATTCTGTTGACAATGGTAAAGCTGGCAGCGTTGCCCACACCAGTGGCAGTGCTGGGCTGGGAGGGCAGCAATGGAGAGCTTCCAGCTGGCTGAGCACCAGTGCTGCTGTCCCAGCTGCTAAGCCCAGGCTTTGTGGTGTGCACGGAGCTGCAGACCATCACAGCCAAGCAACAGGGATCTCTCAGCCGTGTTGTGGAAGTTAATGTGAGTTTGTCCACACTGTACCTCCGTCACAGCAGCTGCAGCCTAGAAGTGCCTTCTGGGAACAGCTCTCCAGTGCATGTGGTTCCCATTTCAAAAGGATTTATGCATTAGTTCCTATTAAAAAATTATTAAATAACTTTATCTCACTGTTTTGCTCTTATTCCAAAGATATTACAGAATCACAGAATGATATTGGGTTGGAAGAGACCTCTGGAGATCATCTAGTCCAACCCCCCTGCCAAAGCAGGTCCTCCAAAGCAGGTTGCACAGGAACATCTCCAGGTGGGTTTTGATTGTCTCCAGAGACACAGTGTCCACCACCTCTCTGGGCAACTAGACCAGGTTGAAGCCTCCTCTTCTCCAGGCTGAACAACCCCAAGTCTCTCAGCCTGTTCTCATACAGGAGGTTCTCCAACCCCCTGATCATTTTTGTGGCCCTCCTTTGGACTCGGTCCATCAGGTCCATGTCCTTCCTGTATACAGAGTCATAGAATGGTCTGGGCTGGAGGGTCCATCAGGTCCATGTCCTTTCTGTATACAGAGTCATAGAATGGTCTGGGCTGGAGGGGCTTTACTGTGAGCATGGTGAGACGCTGGAACAGGTTGCCCAGAGAAGCTGTGGATGTGTTACCGCTTCAAGAAACACTCAAGACCAGGCTGTATGGGGCTTTGAGCGACCTGACCTAGTGTCCCTGCCTGTGGCGGGGAGGGTGGAATAAATTATCTTTAAAGGTCCCTTCCAACCCAAACCGTTCCGTGACTATACGATAACCACAGCGGCAGGAAGCTGAAGCAGCCTCCTTCCTCCCCAGACGAACGAGCAGCAGCGCGGGGGGAGCCCGGCTGGTTTTGTTAACCAAGGCTTGTAACCGAGCCGGTGCCCCGGCGCCCCGCCATGTCAGCCCGCCGCCACCAGGGGACTCCTCGGCCGCGGCCCCCGCTCCGTCACCGGGCACAGCCGAAGCCCCCGGCTGCCAGAAGAGGGCGCCAGCGGCACCAGCCCCCCCTGCGCTCGCCGCCGGGCCCGCCGCTCGCCGGGGCTGTTTGGGATCATAGAATCATAGAGTTGTCCAGGCCAGAAGGGACCTCCAAAGGCCATCTAGTCCGACCCCCCCACAGTCAGCAGGGACACCCCCAACTAGACCAGGTTGCCCAGGGCCTCGTCGAGCCTCACCTTGAATATCTCCAGGAATGGGGCCTCAACCACCTCCCTGGGCAACCTGTTCCACTGCTCCACCACCCTCACAGTGAAGAACTTTCTCCTAATCTCCAATCGAAATCTGCTCCCCTCCAGTTTAAAGCCATTTGCCCTCGTCCTATCACTACAGGCCTTTGTAAACAGGCTCTCCCCAGCCTTCCTGTAGGTCCCCTTCAGGTACTGGAAGGCCGCTATTAGGTCTCCCCGGAGCCTCCTCTTCTCCAGGCTGAACAACTCCAGCTCCCTCAGCCTGTCCTCGTAGCAGAGGTGCTCCATCCCCCTGATCATCCTCATGGCCCTCCTCTGGACCTGCTCCATCAGGTCCATGTCTTTCCTATACTGAGGGCTCCAGACCTGCACACAATACTCCAGGTGAGGTCTCACCAGAGCAGAGTAAAGCAGAAGAATCACCTCTCTGGACCTGCTAGCAATGCATCTTTTGATGCAGCCCAGGATGTGATTGGCCTTCTGGGCTGCAGCTGCACACTGCCTGCTCGTGTCCAGCTTCTCGTCCACCAGCACCCCCAAGTCCCTTTCCTCAGGGATGCTTTCTAATACCTCACCCCCTAGTCTGTACTGATGGCGAGGATTGTTCCAGACCAGGTGCAGAACCTTGCACTTGTTCTTGTTGAACCTCATCAGGTTCACCTGGACCCACCTCTCCAGCCTGTCCAGCTCCTTCTGGATGACATCCCATCCCTCTGGTGTATCAACAACACCACACAGCTTGGTGTCATCTGCAAACTTGCTAACCGGGACCGGACGCACAGCAAAGCGAGGCACAGCCAGACTGCAGCTCTGTCTGCTTCTGTCCGTGTTTGTTGGGATACTTACCTCAGCACAAAAAGAATGAAAACAGCCTTTAAAATAGTGTTTATGTGCAGGACGAGCATTGCTAGACTTCTTAACTGAGTTACCGGATTAAGCCTCATTTTGAAATGTCATCTAGGCATGTGGAATTCAGAACCATATGAAAGCATCTGATTCTGGTAAACCTCATTAAATAAGCCAGTTTTATGGTCTCTTTGAGTTACTCAAGGATACGGATAAGGTGAATCTCAGTAGGATTTTTGCTCTTTCAAGTATATAGCTTTGACTGAAAGACAACAGAAAGTTATTATTTTATTTTAGCAGCTGTGGTAAGAGCTGTGGGTTTGTGGGTCCTGTGACCCAAAATATTTCATATCACGCAACATAGAAGTGGATGTTTCTCAAAATATCTTGGTACTTAACTCCTTAAACACTTACAAATCTGTCCCTAACACCAAAAAACAAAAGTTGAAAATAAGTTTTAGAATGGAAGTCAATATCCATTTTTACATATAACTGAATGATGATCATGTAAGAAGCAATAAAAATAATACTACTTTGTCCCATTGAACTGGGATTTGCTTCATACCAGTACTTGGAAATGCTGAGAATGGAAAAAGAAATAAAGGTTATTACTCCTCCACCTTTTTGCTTATGTGGATTATCAATGTGCACTAGGCTTTTATAACAAACCAAAGTTCTCATACTCAATGAACTTAAATATCTAATGTTAAGGTCCTATGATTCTTGCAGAACTCTTACCACAGCTGCTAAAATAAAATAATAACTTTAAAAAATCTGGAAATTCAAACACTTTATATACTCACTGCATGCTTACATATAGTAGGCTAACTGTGCCGCTGCACTAGAGGCTTTAAAATAAACCAAAAAATGAGTTTAACAGCCCAGTTAAAACAGCCTTTTGTTCCTGTCCATATAGCCAAATTCTCCTGTTGACTTTCATTTCACGTTGTTGAATATGGCATGGCTGTTGCAAGAATATCATCAAATCACAGTCAACAATCATTTAAGTACTTTCAAATTCTAGTACTTCTGTAAACTTCCTAGCAGAGTGGGGATGACATTTAAGGATATTATTGTTTTAGAGAACATTCTATAAAATACTGACTTGTGAACTGATGTAAGTGGTCAAACCATGCTGCCATAGACAGAATTTCAAAGGAAATGGAGTACAGTTCTTTCCCTTGCTGATACTACTGCTGAGCTATGCAGCTTGTGATGAATATGCAACTGATTCCTAATGGCAGTGAGAAACATATAGGAAATCTACATAGTTTTCTGCTTTAGGGAGGATTGTGAACAATAATCAAAAGTAACAACTTCTATCTGGATACAACCTGGGCAATGAGTGGATTGAGGGCAGCCCTGTGGGGAAGAACTTGGGGGTACTGGTGGATTCAAAGCTCAACATGAGCTGGCAAAGTGTGCTCACAGCCCAGAAAGCAAACTGCATCCTCGGCTGAATAAAAAGAATTATGTCCAGCAGGTCAAGGGAGGTGATTCTGCCCCTCTATTATGCTCTGGTGAGACCCCACCTGGAGGACTGTGTCCAGCTCCGGAGTCCCCAACACAGGAAAGACATTAACCTGTTGGAGCGGGTCTAGAGGAGGGCCATGAAGATGTTCAGGTGGCTGGAGCACCTCCTGTATGAGAACAGGCTGAGAGACTTGGAGTCGTTCAGCCTGGAGACAGCTCTGGGAAGACCTTATAGCAGCCTTCCAGTACCTAAAGTGGGACTACAGGAGAGATGGGGAGGGACTCTTTATCAGGGAATGTAGTGATAGGATGAGGGGTAATGGTTTTAAACTGAAAAAAGGTAGATTTAGATTAGATATTAGGATGGAATTCTTTACTGTGAAGATGATGGAAAAACTGGATCAGCTTGCCTAGAGAGGTGGTGGATGCACCATCCCTGGAAATATTCAAGGTCAGGTTTGACAGGCATTTAGCAACTTGGGCTAGTGTCCCTACCCATGGCAGGGGGGATGGAATAAATAATCTTTAAGCTCCCTTCCCACTCAAAGCATTCTATGATTAGATTCTAATAATGAAAAGGATGTTTCCCCCCAGAGACAAAACAAAGAAGATGAATCAGCCAATGGTATTATTTTAAAGGCATATTAGCAAGAATGTTCCAAATGTGAGATTTATTTGACTAAGAAATAGTTTCCCAAGGGAAACTAGTTGGTCTTAGAACCAACTTTGAAATATTTAAAAATAGACTGAATAAAGTATAATAAAAAAACACACTAAGAGATCCTAATGACCTGACAATAAAAGGGACCAGAGTTTTCATAATGTTTTAAAGTCTAATTTCAGTGATTATAGTTCATGCTATATTCTATCTTCATAGACTGCTAGCTACTAAGACAGGCTACTGTCAGGCTTATTTACTAATTTGTGCTTATACTGCTATGAAATTTATTGTATTAAAATCAAACTTCTAAAAGAATCTACTTCATATCTCATTTTCTCTATTACTGTCATAACAGTATGACAATATTTTCTGGGAGACTTATTGTCACAAAAAAAAAAAATAGACAGCTAAGTCAGTCAGTTAAGTATCAAGACCATGGAAAGTTGCAACTTAGTCTTCTGGGGGACAGGGTATTCAGCAAAAAAGACATACCATGGAGCTCATTCCTACTGAAGTCACTAGCAGTTAGGACAGTCTTTCAGATGTAATAAATATTATTACAGACTTTCAAAGCTGTTGTTATTTCATATAGACATTGCAGCCACAAACATCAGTCTTTCCTGAAAGTTTCCATTCACTATTTGACTTAACTTCGTAATTGAATTGTTGAACATCACTGGTCTTAAAAATATGCCAGTGCTTACCTTGTAGCTTGGTGTCAAATATGTAGAGAACCTGAGTACCCAGCTGCCATTGCTGCCTCCACATTTTAAAAAATCTGTTTAGATGCACATCTGAATTGTTAGATACCTTTGACAAGGTGGCTCATTATCCTGTATTAGAAAAAAAAAAAAAAAAAAAAAAGTAGGAAATTGATCTGTGTCCATGAAGTTCTATAATTCCCAATGAACCAAAGTTCTTAGCACATATGTCACTACTCAATCATTCTTATCACCTCTGTCTTGGGACCTGGGTCATCCAACCAAGAGCACAAGTTTTCATCAGAGCTGAATAATCAGCTTGCTTCCATGCCGTTAAGGACAATGAGGATATTCGAACTTTTTACAAGTGATTGGTGTAGGCATAATTGAGAGTGACATTACACAGTTGGAACTTTAATCTCAAAAGGAAAATAAATATGGTATTTTTCCAGAGAAAATTCTACAAAGCTCAGACTTCCTAAAAACTACTTGGCACAAAACTCCAATTTGGGCATGGTGGGTGATAATTTTGTGTTGGCAGGGAGGCTGATCATGACAATAGTCCTCCCCATCTCTTATTTTTATCACTTCGTTATGATTCCAGCAGAGGGCCACCTCTGGGTTGGCAGAGAAGGGCATTGACTCAAGTGCAGCTATCGGATCCAAGTCTCTGTATCTCCAGGTACCCTTTATGAAGTGATTTGCAAAAGCAAAGTCGAGTCAAACCACTCGCCCCCTCTTGCCAGGCAGCTGGGCTGGGCTGTGATTTGCAGCCAGGGAGTTTCTGCCTAGCCTGTTGTTTGCTGTGCACAGTCACTCAACCGTGGGCTCGCCTAATTGCAACCACTGTAGTTCATGTTTTCCTTTTGTTTTTAAAGCCAGGGGTAATCTGGAGCACAAATCAGAGCTAAAAGCAGACAAAAGTAGCCCTATATTGTAAAAGGACTACAGTTATATAATTCTGTTACATTTCTATCTTAAGTTATGGGCACTAATCAATGCTCTAGGTTAAAATAATTCCTGCTTTGTATCGTTCATTTCAGCCCAAAGCCATATGACACCCCCTCTCCCCTGCCCCGGTTTCAGTCTCAGCTGGTGCTTGGCAGCCCATTCCAGAATGTTTATAGCAGTGTTTAATGACTGGTTTGGCGTTCCACCTCTAATGGGAAAAATACTTTTCTTCTAAATTCCAATGAGTAGCAGTCACAGCTCTCTATTTACAGATAAACAGTCAGAATTCAAGATTTACTGCTCATTTTACTCCTCATTCCCTATTTTTGTGGGATGTATAATCATTTTTCTTATTACCTGAATTGAACATACAAAGTGACTACTTCTATTATCACTTTTACTACTTTGTATTATACTCTGTCTGCTCATCCTTTGCCTGTTTGCCCTTTTGGGACCTGGAACTGCAAATGAATGGGTACACCAAGTACTGTGACAGAGAATCAGATTTTGAATTTGTGAAGCTCATAGAGAGGAATCCTACCTTCTTGTATGACTATATAGCTGTGATGACACTCAAATTGCTCCTAGAAACACATTCATAATATTTATTGTTTTTCAGATGTTGGCATTGTGACAAGCACTACCAGCCTTACCCAAAACAAGCTAATTCTGGGAAGAGCTTAGAAAAAAAAACGTATTCTTCATTTCCATCTAGAAGTATTAGAGCTGAAGAAGTGGATCCTGCAAATAGAACAACACACTAGATCCTTCTGGGCTCCCATTGGTGGTTTCCCAAGGCAGAGCAGACAATAGCAGAACTACGGGGCAGCTCTAAAAGCATTGGTAAACACACGCTTTAGTATTTTGTACACTTATTCTTAGATCAGAATTTAGTGAATGTTTGCTTTTTAATAAAACACCCGAACTTGCTTGTAAAGTAAGTATTTGATGAGAAAGGATTCCAGGGAAGAGCCAAACAATTAAAGCTTCAGCCAAGATGGGCTAAAGCTAAGGTAAAAGTCTGTTTGCAATACCCACTGCTAAGAAATTAGATGTTCAGCATGACTGTCCTTTATTGAATAATGCTCTAGATTGATAATTGAGGAGAAAAACATTCCCTCTTGTACTTCTGCCCTTTGCCTGAATTACATTGAATCACAGTGCATTTAAGAAAATTAATTAAGGGTTTGCCATTGGACCCACATTATATCCCATATGCAGTATTCATCGAAAATACACCGTAAGGAGAAAAGGCAAAGCTACTGCACAAAACTGTGTGCCTTAGCAGTCCTTTCTTGGAGCAACATATATGTCAGCTTCAATATCTAACAACTCTGAATCAGTGTCTATGTAATATGAAGGGCAAATGATCCGAACTCCTAGGAAGACCAAACTTTTTCTTTTTTTTTTATTACCAATATATTTTTAACCCCAAACCATTGACAAGATTGGATTGTTAGTGCTACTAGTTTCATTCATATAAATATTTGCATTTTTCTGTGCCACCTGGACAAAGAAATTTATTCTTAAATGAAGTATCAGGATTTCTGGCTGGTATATTATCTATACTGTAGGATCTATATAACTAAAAAAGAAAACTAAGCACCAGCAGCTTCCATAGCACACTGACAGAATGCTGAAATCAGCATTAAATACAGCTGACTTGCAAGTACCAGAAAACAGAAGCCAATAGCTGTTTTTACAAATACAAAGATCCTGAATTGAAAATGGCTTAATTTCACTATGACTGGGATTCCCTGAGAGCAATGATTTAATGTAGTCATTAGTTTATTCTGGCACAGTAAATAACCACATGTTCCTGAGTGAAGTGAGAGCTTGTGATCTTAGAAGTGGTGTACAGCAATCTGGACTTGTATAGATGTAAGGAATCCAATAAATCAAAGTCCATCTGTACATTATTTCATAAGACCCCCCTCAAAATGCCTTTTGGAATATTAATAAATTGCAAAATAAGGAAATTTTCACCATCTGTAATATTCAGAAGGAGAGGAATCAGCAGCTGCTCACAAGTTAAAGTCCTCCCAGCAAGAAGACACACAGCAGATCTCTTGGTCACCTATGACTCCAACTTTGGCTTCGCATCCGTGGTGGGAGCAGTGTCCAGGGGCTTGTGGTCACCCTTCCAGTATTCTAGTACTGTCACTAATTTGGGTCACCTACTACAGGCCTGCTTTCAGTTCAACAACTCTATACCATGTATCTAGCTCAGTCGGTCTTATCTGAATGCACATATTTTATGAACCTGACTGGCAGTATCTGGTATTTGGAACATATAGTCACTGGTAAAATTAAAACTTGATGATTGCTTTTCTCATTATGTGATGCCATTTATTGGCCAGAGATCATATAGTGCCTTACTCATGTTTACAATCATACTAATTATAATTGTACCAACTATGTTTTAGGTTCTATCACAAAAAAAAAAAAAAAACAAAGACAGCATTTTCTAGGAGTAACTGCAGCATTGATGCTACTACAGCCTGCTCATCTTTGCTTGGTTATTATATGCTACCAAATGTAGAAGCTTAGACACAAATGTTCTCATCAGTTTCCCAAATCCTACAGCACCTCAAGTATTTACTATATTGGCTTTCACACCTTTAACAGCAAAGAAATACATCTTAAAAAAAACCCAACAAAACAAACCAGAAAAAGATGGTCAAGTTTCTTGACAGAGAAAGCCATCCAAGACATGTACAAGCACATATGGTAACACAGTCTGTCATACTGTCCATTTCTCCATACAGCTATTGGTGAATACCTTCAATAAAAGCAAACCCAGGACATAGGCTACTACCTGAAATTCACAGTCTCACAGGGAACCTCTTGTGGTCCCACCTGATGATGTTCATACATTGATGAACCACTTCCCCACCTGCCTCCTTCACCTGCTAAGCAACACAGCCAAGTTTCCTTTGTCTTTCTTTTATTTCTAATTTAACTGTAAGGTCTACACTTGTTGCTTTATGTGACCTTCAACAACAAAAAGTGATTTCATGTCTTAGTCTTTCTCATTTTATACCTACATGCTACAGCTGTTAATTTATATTCATACTTAGTAGTGTTTCCACTTTTTATTCAATTTCTTCTTATTCTCATGTATCTTCAAGTATAATGGTATCTTCTTCAGAAGATACTTACTTCAGAAGAGTTTGCCTTTACAGAGTTCATGTATTTCATTTGCTTCTCTTATAGGTTTCTCTGTCTTACACTCTAAGTTTATTTTATTAGACTTAGACTATTTTTTCAAAAGATTGCACTTACCACTTCTCTGATTTTGTTGTGGTCTGCTTTCCTGGAACTAGTTATTCTTATTCCAACTGTTCTCATTCCTTCTTTCTTTCCAAAAGCAAACTTACTATCAATATAATAAAGAGAAAAGAAAGCTGTGTCAAACAATGTAGAGGAGCTACACTTCCTAGTGACTTGCTAATGACCTCAGTGGGTGATAAAATCTGTCAGTGATTTTTTTAGCTTTCTTTTAATCTGAAGTTTGTGTTTCATATTCATTTTCACTTGTGTATAAGTGGATGAAACAATACGTTATCGTTAATTTCTATTGACAGCTATAATTACGGTGTTTTATTTTCATTTCAAAGGATCTCTAAAACATTTAAATGCATACAGAAGAACCTCATAAAATTTAGTAGGGAAGCAACCAAGAAAGTTCTATGAAATTAATACATCTGAGATGTAGATAAATAATTATTTACTCAAATCTGTATGAAAAACCACAGAGGGATACTTTCTACCTCATTTAAAAAACAACTAGTGATTTAGTTGAATAGGTTGATATAGGGAATATTAAACAACTGAATTCCTTTTGTAGAATACTAATGCTTCTACAGGATGCTAAATCACAGATTGAAATTATGAAAGGGATGAAGTCTGTGCTCTAAGAATTTACTGGAATTTAGCTGTCAGATGAAGAGTCTGAGTGATGGATACTAAAAGAAAGGAAGGAAATACTTTGGGCAAGAAAACCAACAGTAAACTGTAATCTTATGAAAGCTTTCACAGGATTTTTAAGGATCAGAGGCAACTTCAGTTCTGAAGATCTCAACTAAACAGAGAAGAAAAGAAGAAAGAAACAGAAAGGGACACAATTTGTATGTCATGCAAAGCTGAGGCGCTATAGTGTGCTTTGCTGATTAAGGAATATAAAAATGCTGAATCCTTTGGCTTTAGCAGAATGGATGAAGAAACAAATTACAGCTGACTTGATATCTGTCTCTCCAGCGTGGTCAGAGAGTCATTCCAAGCATGGGCTCAGCTCTGAAGTGAAAAATACCATGGTCAACCTCCTATTGTCTGCAGCAGGTTCACTGGCAGCCTGCAAGCTCTGCTGCTCAGCAGGACTGAGCCCACAATGAAGTATTTGTACAAACCTGCTTTCTCCTCAGCAGCGTTGTGTGTCTGAAACAGGACAGAAAATGACACAAATCTGAAGAAATGTTTAGAAGCATGGGCTGGTTCCTCCCACCTTTTAATGCTTTGTGTGTTGGCATGTTTTTGCTCTTTCCCACAAAGTTGATTTCTTTGTTGTTGGTTCAGATTATTGTCAGTAGCTACTGTCAGTTCCGCTGTTTATAATCACTGTGATGCTCAAACTGGGGAAAATTTATTTGGGGTAGGGAGGCGTATTTTTCAGTTAAACCTTAGTGTGTTACAACAGAAGAAAGCCAAGAAATGCTGTTCTGTGACACTGTGAGGTTTTTACTGGCAGCAGCAAAACCACTGTTAGTGTCATATTCCTTGCGGTGGGCTCTTCCCACACAAGCTCAGATGGCTGGTCACCTCCCCACTAAGGTAACCTGGGGCTTCAAGGCTTCTTTTCTTCTCTACCCTGACAAGAGGGAGACTTGCTGTCTGTGACCTCTGAATTTGTGATGTAAACAGCATTTTTTGTGGTTACAATTCTTGGCAAAACTGGTGTTTCTAGGAACAAAAACCCCTTTGCTTGGAAAACAGGAAAAAGCCGAAGTCTGCATTACAGTATCCAGACTGTATGGATTTGAAACCAATGAAGAACTGCAGTTACCCAAATATCTACTGATGAGTAGTAGATATTATATATGTGTATTATATACACAATGCTTAAGAATGAGAAAAATATTTACAGGGCCTAATGTAAGGTCTCTGCTCTGCCAGCTTATCATGCATACTGAGTTTTTCACTACACTGTACAGATACGTAATCGATCTTACAGCAAACTACAGTACTACTCACAGGTCTCAGCAGAGGAGACTGGAGATACCCTCAGAGGAGATTGGAGAAAGCAATGTTCAACAGTAGAAAATAATTCAGAAAAAAAACCAACCTAGAGATAATATAAAATAGGACACACAAAGACTCCATGAGAAATTTACTTCCCTTGTTTAGTATATTATCCATGGTTCTTTGCAAGAAAGATTGATGTTCATGTTTTTATGTTTTTATTTTGCATGGCTTTCACTGCACTTGGGCAGCAGAGTTCGTGTTTTGTCATACTACATGATCAAACCTGTCATACTACATGATCAAACAATATAGCTGATGAGGCTTCATTTCAAGACTTACTCGTAATTACTGTAATGATTTTACTATGAAAAACAGAACAATTAACTATCATTACAGAAATCTCTATGTGTTGATTTCCTCGTAAGGCATCTTAATAATAAAACAAGGGTGAGCTTTCTTATTGCTCACCTTGGTGAGCTCTCCCTTGGGAGCATCCTGCTCCACGGCCGTGATGGAGGTGTCTGTCAGGACACAGGGTTTTCCTGCAGCCCTTGGCACTCTCCTCCCATCTCCAGGTTTCTCTCCTTCAGTCACAGGCGCTTCAGGATCAGGGCTGTCTCTGACTCCTCTGCATACGAGGAATATATTCCTCTCACCTTTATTTGTGAGAAAGCTGACATTTCTACTTATGTTGTGTTTGAGATGCAGTTAAGCCCATCTGGAGAAGAACAGGGCTGGGGAGGGGGGACACTGCAGACTGATCCTCAGGCTGCCCAGCACAAGAGAGGAAAGAAAAGGGGAAATCAAGATGAAGATATTAAGAAATGCTTCTTGGAACTAGAAATCTAGAGCTCAGGTAGGGAGGTATGTTTATGCGCTGGGGTGTTGCAAGAAGTGGGTCACAGACTTCCACACAGGCTGGCCGGGAAGGCATTTGAAATAGCTGTGGTTTGGCTCCGGATTGCAGACAATGTGCCCTGGTGACTGCAGCACATTCTGGAATCTTCTGCCAGCCCGTCCTGTGCCTGATGGAGCTTGAGGCACCCTGACCCTCCTCACTGTGGGGCTCAAGCCACCCCGATGCTCCTCACTGTGGGTTGAGTTTACCTATAACTGGTCATTTCTTTAGTCTTGTTTTCTGCTGAGATTACACAGCTGCCAAATTGTCTCCCTCCTGTCACGAGATGAATAAGTTTTATTTAACTGGCTGAATTATTTCAAGGCAGATATTTTGTTTACAACTGACTTGGTAAAACTTCTATAATTTCCATTTCCCGAGAACAACGCAGGGGAAAGGCCAGAATGTTCAGTGACAATGGGTTTCTCAATCATTTCAGTTCATTCTGGATGGTTTCGTCAATACCAATGTAGCAATTCAGTAGAAAAAATGGAGCTAGAATAAAGGAAGAATTTACCAAAGTAGCTAATGACATCCCTTTCCTCCTCAGGCCCTGCCGAGAAACAAAATAAAGTTCACCGATTCCTTACTTCCCAAAATGAAGACAAAATTAATGGGAAAGCCACAAATTGGCTTTTCATTCTCATCCCACTCCATGACCGCATGTAGTCAACAGACAGGAGGAAACCCACAGTGGTGCCATTCTGCAGCAACCACTGGAATTACACTGAGAGTTAACGTGCCCTAAAGAGCTTACGATGTCTTTGTTCAGGACATACAATCACAGTCTTCCCTTTTGTTCCAAAAAAAAAAGTCCTCAGTATGCGATGGGGAAGATATTATCTCGATAGGACACCAAAGAAGTTCCTACAAATAAATTTGTGGAATTACAAACATATTGATGGAATTATCCTGTTTTGTTTCAGCACACGATAAAACCAAGCTTGTAAATCATCTCTTCTTTTTCTAATATAGAATCATAGAATCATAGAATGGTTAGAGTTGGAAGGGACCTTAAAGACCGTAAAGTTCCAACCCCCTGCCATGGGCAGGGACACCTCCCACTAGACCAGGTTGCTCAAAGCCCCATCCAGCCTGGCCTTGAGCACTTCCAAGAATGGGGCATCCACAGCTTCTCTGGGCAACCTGTTCCAGTGTCTCACCATCTTCACAATAAAGAATTTCTTCCTAATATCTAATCTAAATCTCCCTTCTTTCAATTTAAAACCATTACCCCTCATCCTACCACTACACTCCCTGACTAAGAGTTCATCTCCAGATCTCCTGTAGGCTTCCTTCAGATACTGGAATGCTGCTGTAAGGTCTCCCCGGATCCTTCTCTTCTCCAGGATGAACAACCCCAGCTCTGTTAGCCTGTCTTCGTAGGAAAGGTGTTCCAGCCCTTGGATCATCTTCATGGCCTTCTGCTGGACCTGTATCTTTTTCCAAGATACAGATCTGAAAAAGTAGTTCTCAGTCCCACTTCAAATACTAAAATTGCAAATGGGAGATTAAAGACAAAAAGACTAATATACCCTGTTAGTCAAGAAAGTTTATATGTATGTAATAACTCTTTGTTGGTTCCTTACAGTAGTGAGCTGTATTATGACAGTCATATAAGGTCATATATGTACAAAATATATTTTTATTCAAGTCCAACAGACGAAGTACCGATCTAAGAGAAATTATTTAATACTCATTAAAGGCTCTCTTGTGCAGCTGTTGACCCTAATTCTCTGTAGAATTTCATCACTCCGAAAAATCTCTCTCCTATTTCAGACTATCACCTTTTTCCACTTGCAAGTTTTCACATGATCCATTGGAACCATTCAGGACCTTGCCCAGTAACTCACATATATAGGGGCATCAGTGCTATAGAACTATATAGGGGCTATCAGTGATATAGAACAACAGAAATGTCAGTAATAGTATGTGCAGGTATCAAATAGTATGTGCAGGTATCATCTTTTACTGAAAAGAAATATCCGCTCTGATATCTAGGACAATCAAATGTCCTCCATAACCATCATTAATTAAGCCCAGGGACAAAAATATAAACCATATTTTTTAAATCATCTGGTAATTAAATAGAAAAAAAATATTTGAAATTTTTGTTATTGCTAGAATCATTAGTTTGAAATCATTGTCAAAGTTATTAGTATTTAATGCAATTTTTCAACTCCATCACATTTCAGTTTTTGTATTGCAGAGCAAGTGTTTGAATGGTTGTTCTTCTCATTTGATGAATGGCCATGAGGATCCATCCAGAAACTTCTGTAACCTTTGACAAGAACTCCTGACTTAGCTAAAATGTTTGCTTCTATTAGCCAAAGCAGCTGTGGGATGATTAACCTATATTTGTGGCCCAGCTACGACAGGCTGAGGACAGCACACAACCCTGACTCAGTAGTTTTATATTCCGTTTGGCCACAAAAGCTCATCCTTGATGTCACTATTTACTCTGCTCAAATCCCCATATTTATAGGTAATTCTTTTTCAACAGATATTTAATCTCGCATACTTGGATTTTAGCTATGAGCTCTAAGTGCTAAACTTGAGTCCACACTTCTGATGCTTTTCAAGCTTCTTCATAAGCTATAGACCTGGAGGAAGCACTTCATGCACTTGCAACTGTTCATAATACGTGTTTCAGTAAGTACAACTCTGGCTTGACAGCATCGGAACTGCCGTGTAGTGTTTAACAGCTGCTGTGCTGCTATGAATTTGTCTGTTATACTTCCTTTCTTTATCATTAATTTGTGATGACTAGTGCTGCATGCGAGATATGGGGGTTTCATATCCAATGTTTTTAAATATCTTTGTTTTGTAATAGGCAGTAAATATTTCCTCCTTGGAATGCAAACACTCATTCCAGTGGAGGACAAAACAGAGCAAGTTCAAGGTACCTTAAAAGTCAGGGTCTGCTGTTTCAGTGAATATTTTTGCTTATTCTACTAATTTCTAGGTGTTCTGGGTTCAGTACCAGAATATGAATCATGTGTTGTGTTTGCTGGACTTTTTAGCTAATTTTGTGGCCTAATACAGACCATCAGCTCTGGGACACCTAGGATTATAGGTATTTCACCTTTCCAAACTTTGGGCTGTAGTTTTCTTCCCCCCTCACTTTGTTTCCTCTTTAATTTTAATAATTTCACATTTCGAAGTTTATTAGTTGTTCTTGATAGAGACTTCAGATAAAGAACACAATTAGACTGTATTTTGTTATGATTCTTTTATTTATGTCCATTCTGGAGGTGTTTTTTTACCAAGAATTCATTAATTAGGAAGCTACCTCCAGATATATAACTAAGCAAAATTTCTTGAGACATTTCTTTCTCAAAAAAAGTCTCATTTTTAGTATGCTCATGTGCAGTGAATTGCAACTAGAGTGTACGTCATTTCGTATAACTATAACTAGTCCTTCAAGAGAAATGGAGAGGGGAAAACATGAATATATGAGGAAAAAGTTTCAACCCATAAATTGGCTTTTCTTCTATGTCTCCTTTTCACAGGAAAAATAAATACGTCCACTAGCAGGGCTGCTGATTGATTAACTCTGTTTGAGTATGGGAAGTAATTCCATCAAATCTTTCTCCCTTTGTCTCGTGACAGTCATCCTCCCAAATGAATTGGTCTAATCCCCTTTGTGAATGGTGTACACTGTTAACTTGTCTTTTCTTTTCACTGCTTTGTCTCAGTGCTCTGTGCTCCTAATGCCTAAATCATATGATACTGTCTAGTTTGCTAACATGATCTCTCTTGTTGCATCTCTATACATATTTCAGACCCCAGGCCTGTGTAGAATCCCAGTTTATGTGAAATGGGGTAATCTTGAAAACTTCTACTCTTCATTAGAGGATTGTACATGTTTATAAATATGGCATGGAAGACAGATAACATATAGTAGAAAAGACCCTTGTCCCCTCAACTAACCATCCAATCAGATGTTACAGTAGAAGGATTGTAATCACTGTTTTGTTTATAACTGTTGGGTTAATGGCTTTTGTTACGAAAAAGGCATGACTGACCTCTCTTTATGATACTGCTGTTAAAAATTTCATTAACTCAGGTTGTGTAGGAGTAAACAATTTCAGTGTGTATTATGCATTCTCCTCTGTGCCATGCCCATTCTAATAGTAGGTAGATCTGTTACAGCATCTCAGGTTTGGGGTTTAGCCTAGAGCTGTAGAGGTTCAACATTTTACCACTGGAAGTCTGCCCCTCGTTCATCAAGATAAGGGTCATTACATTGGAATTTAACCACCTACTCTATAAAGATGACTGACAAGTACGGTTACCCCCTGTGATGACTTTGTTTGGTTTGGTTTGGTTTGGTTTCAGTCTGAGTCAGACAATACTCAAACTTTTTTAACAAAGAGCCCCTGATACTTGGAGAAATCAACATCTCTGTAGCTTTGTTGCTATCAGCAAAGAATTCCCCGATTGAAGTATTCTGCAGCTTCTATGATCAATAATGTCAGGGCTGAAGCACCAGATTCTGTTGTAGAAACAGAAAATGCTTACTCTAAACAGAATGTTGCAACGAAAAAGGCCTTTGGGGCAAACTAAGCAGGATTTTTCCCATGACACATTTTCAATGTCTGCATAGCCTAGTCCAATGACATGGAGAGATATCCAAGTTCTTAATAAGATCTGAATAATATCTTAATATCTGTATATGTAATTATCTGAATAAATATCATATTAGTATTGATGTCCACATAGGATTGTATTTGAAAACACATATTTGGTTTAATCAGAAAAATCTTTGACTTAGCAGAGTCCTGATACTGTGGAGCGTTTCAGATAAATAGTGGGAAAGCTGCTTGCATTTTACCATATATATCCAACGTATGTTGTTTGAAAATACTAACGTGAATAAATTAACTAGAGCTTTCAGATACTTTAAACACATTTTTTACTTTTTGCAAAGAGATTTAGAAGTTCTTCAGAGCAGTGTTTATCAACAGCTATAGACTTGAAAAGGGGGACTCATATAAAGTAATATTATATTAAATGGATCACTTGGCCAAAGAATTTTAGAAAATGAAAACACATGATTGTGTCTGGGCAAAGGGTAGATCTGTATTTCTTCAAATATAAAGAGTTGGTATTTAGAAGATATTAATGTAAGACTTCTTAAACATGAAGCTCATTTAAGAATTCAGCAGTTTGTGTTATGCTTAATTAATAGCACTAGTGGAAAGTCCACTAGTGACTCACTGCAAAGACCTCTGCTTTCAAATGTCTGTGAAACACCTTACTCTTCATTCCTTAGGTAAACAAGACAGAGGAGTTCCCTGCTTCAATTGTCTCTCAATTTTTTAATAATCTAAAAATGCTGTCTGAGTTTCAGACTCAGACTTGAGTCATAGTTTTATGTGACTCAAATAACCACCAACCAAATCTTATCAAATCACAGGAGAACAGTTTCAATTGTCTTAGGTTAAAGTGGGCACAATAATAACTAATCATGCCCAATTGCATGTTAGCTTTGGCAACCTAACTACCCATTTTATGTTCTCAAGCATTTTATAGCTCTCATCTACATGATGCTCACTCACACATCTAAGTTCCATAATGAAAGAATTAAGAACAGCCCATATTGAACACTATATCTTCTTACAAAGCCTTTGTAAACAGCATTTTCAAGAAATTTTTAGCCAGTCACTTTGATATTTTTTTCCTTCTCAAATGAATGTGCTAAGCACAGGAATTAATAGAGTGCCTAGCATAGAATTTAAAGGGAAAAATCTACCAAAGATGTATGTATTTGGGGTTGTCAACTTGGTATTTATTTGGAGTTGGAATAGCAACACGCTGTGATTATGTAGAAATTGGATTGGGAAGCCATTAGCAGTGGATACCCTTTCTTCAGATCTATTGGTTGAGGAATTAATTTGCAAATTTCATTTGAGCAACATGCGCTAGAGTTTCCATCATGCGCTAGAATCTGGACTTTGAAATCTGCGACTGTCTTTAATGAGTTTATTGATACTACTCATCTGTAAATTAATATTTGTTGGTGATTTCACCAATATTTTTAGGATCCTCCTCTATATACATACCATTGAATTTTCATTGACTTGAATTTGAGGACTAAATTGAGGTGCTTAACAAACTGCCAGAAATGAATGCACAGAAAAAGACAGATAGCTTTTAAATTTGGGACCAATCTTTCTCAGTTTTACTATGTACCCTGCAAGAAGCTGCTTAGTTAGGTAATAGATGTATATAAGGATTAGTCATCTAATGCTTATTAGATGAAGCTAGAAGAAGCTAGCTTGAAGCTAGAAGACTAATATTTAGAATTTTGTTGTTGACTCACTGCTATGAAATCTGAGAAAACTCAGAGATAAGAAAATATATTAGACAAATACTTCATTCACCAAAAAGTAAAATATTCACAAATTTGAACTGGGCAGAAGGAATATGAGTCAGACTAGACCCACAAAAGTCAGCAAACCAAGAGCAGTGTGCTGAGTGTTGTTTCTTAGCAGCTCAGATCTTAAGATACTTAAGTTCCTTCTGGAAGACCTTCCAATGACCTGCTGGATCAATAACAGCCATCATTCAAAGAATTGCAGTAACAGGTTAATTTAGGTTGGAAGGTACCTTCAGAGGTCATACAGGCAACCCCTTCCTCAAAACAGGTTTAATTAGACCATGTTGCTTAGGGACCTGACTATTTGAATTTTGAATACCTCCAGGGATGAGGATCCAAAACCTTTCTGGGCAGCCCATTCAAATATTTTACCTCCCTCGTGATAAAGAAATTTTTCCTAATATCTAAATGGAATTTCCGATGTTCCAGTTTGTGTTCATTGCCACTTGTCCTTCCTCTGTGCACATCCAAGTAGACTCTGTCTCCATCTTCTCTGCATTTTCTTATCAGGTACTTGTAGGCAGCAGTAAGGTTTCCCCTTTCTTTTTTCTTTTCCAGCATGAATAAAACCAACTTTCTCAGCCTTTCCTCCTATGTCCTGTGCTCCAGCCCCTGACCATCTTAGTAGCCTCTTCCATGTACTAGGGAGTCCAAACCTGGACACACCACTCCAGATGTGGTCTCTCAAGTACCAAACAGAGGGGGAGATCACTTCCCTGGGTCTGACGGCTGTATTTACTAATGCTACCCATGGGTTTTAAACTGGTTTTGCTTAAGCCTTAGCTCTTATTAAAGACACATGAAATGTGTGGGTTTTTTTTCCTTCTGACAAGAAAGACAAACTTGTTCTAACTGAAAAAAAATATAAGTTATTCACACAGCTTTAGAAAAAACCACACACTTATCCGGTGCACAGCACATTGTATATCCTATGATTTAACTTACAGTTTGTTTAGCCACATCAGGGTTTTTTTGTCATGTCAGCATTGAATTGCAAATTGATCTTTTCTTCCTGTTATTTATTCTTTTCCTGTAAATGATAATGAAGCAATGCAGCTAAAATTGCACAATAACATCAAACAATCCTTATGTTTTGATAATATTAGAGGACAGTGTGCAGTTCTAGAGTTGGGCTTTTTCTACCACTAAGGGAGTAGTAGCCAAAATCTCCAAGCATGTCAGCTTTGATTTTAAGTTAGTTCACATTTCTTCTGCTTTTTGGATTTGGAAGGTAAGCAGCTTATTGTATAAGAGCAAGAGTGAACTCTACAAGAATAAATCTTCACTTGGAAATCACTGGCTCAGTATGCTGTGGCAGCCAAAAGAAATCAAGAAAGTGCTGGGCATCATCAGGATAAGTGCTAGAGAAGATGAATGATGGAGAGCATAATTTTGCCACTATATAAAACCTTCCTGTGTTCAATTCTTGAGTACTTTGTGCAGTTTTGTTCTCCAAATCTCAGAAAGGGTACAATGACAGTGAAGAAAGTACCTAGAAAGGTAATTTAAATTATTAAGTGAATGGATCAGATAGCAAGTTAGGAGTTTGGAGAAGAGGAGATCAAGAACTTGATTTAACTGAGATTTGCAGAATCACAAAGGTGAATCATAAACTGAATGTAAAGCTGTTGTGTACCAAATCCTACAGCATTAGAAACAGGGGGCATTTCATCAGGCTCACGGAAGTCTGATTTAAGACAGAGAAATGAAAACATCTCTTACAGGGTGACAGGTGAATATCTGGAACTTGCTATTGTAGAAGACTGTGAAAGCAGCCAGCACCAGTCAAAAACTCATCAGACTCGTGTTCTCCCTAGATATCATCTCTTATTAACGTTGCTAAAAAACAGAATACTGAGCTAGGTGGATCATTTAGTTATTTGCATGTTTAATGGAGAAACTGAAGCAATTCAGCAAAACTGAATGAAAATATTTGTACTTAATGGTGCAATCAGAGTTTTGCGCTCTGAGAATTAGGTACTCCGTGAGACAGGATTAAAAATTGGATTGATCCCTTCTCACACAAGTAAAGGCAGGAGGAACGGATTCAGCCCTTTATCAGCAACAAGGGACTCATCTGAGATATGCGTGAACCTCAAATTCCTACTTTGCTAGCTGCATGGATGTGAAATTTAGTCTCCTAGTCAAATTCCCTCATAACCAAAAGTAGATCTGTCATGTTGTAAAAGTCTTCTTCAGCCTGAAGACTTCCAGTTTCTGGAAGTCAACTGCATTAATACTACATAGAAACAACACTTATAATTTTTGTTTAGGTGTAAGTCAGAAGTTGATACATGTGATGTTTCACAGAATCACAGAATCACAGAATGATATGGGGTTGGAAGAGACCTCTGGAAATCATCTAGTCCAATCCACTGCCAAAGCAGGTCCACCTAGAGCAGGTTGCACAGGAACATGTCTAGGAGGGTTTTGAATGTCTCCAGAGATAGAGACTCCACCACCTCTCTGGGCAGCCTGTTCCACTGCTCTGCCACCCTCAAAGTAAAGAAGTTCCTCCTCATGTTTAGGTGGAACTTCTTATGTACAAGTTTGTACTGCTACCTCTTGTCCTGTCACTGGGCACCACTGAAAAAAGACTGGCCCCATCCTCTTGACACCCTCCCTTTAAGTATTTATAGGCGTTGATCAGTTCCCCCCTCAGCCTTCTCTTCTCCAGACTAAAGAGACCCAAGTCCCTCAGCCTTTCCTCATAAGAGAGGAGCTCCAGGCCCCTAACCTGCAGTAGCTTCACCAGCAGTTCCCTGTCCTTCTTGAACTGGGGAGCCCAGAACTAGACATAGTACTCCAGATGGGGCCTCACCAGGGCAGAGTAGAGGGGGGAGGATAACCTCTCTCGACCTGCTGGCCACTGTCTTCTTGATGCAACCAGGATGCCATTGCCTTCTTGGCCACAAGGGCACATTGCTGGCTCATGGTCATCCTGTTGTCCACAAGGATTCAGGTGTAAAAAATAGTCCAAGGAGACTAGCTCTAGGTGGCCCTGTTTGAGCAGAGTTGGATAAGATGACCCCCCAGAGGTTCCTTCCAACCTGTAATCTATTGAAGTTTAGTTTTTCAGCATCAATATGAACAAGCATTTCTAGCAAAGATCACAGCCTTGGCAAGTCATCTTCTGTTAACCAATAATAGTTCTAATCTTACATTTCTATAATCCTTTAACCCTACTAACCAGTTTGAATTACCAGCAGATGCTCTTTGTCACTGCAGTGAATCAGAGCACGCTGCCTGCTGAGGAAAGAGGAAGAAGTGAAAGGTGTCACTTCTTGATATTTGCTTGTACAGAAAAGAAAATTTTGAATGCCAAGGCTAGGAAACATGATTGTAACTTTTCAGCAGATCTAACAGAGATATTGTGATGAGAAATTAATTTCTAAAGACTTGTAAGAAATGCTGCAGAAATTTCTCCTTTTCATTCTCATTTCATCCTACAGCTACCGTGTTCCAAGTGCTCAGTGTTTAAAGCCACATGGCAGAGAGACTGAGTACATTTTACCAGGGACTCTGTGGGAGAAAACTTCATCGTTTTTTCCCCGTCCCAAGTATTTGCAATTGGAAGCTGGTCATTGTGTGCTAGGTCTTGTGAAAAAGAGGAATGGAAGCTGTTATCTTTTTCTGAAAGTGAGTACAGAAGGGCATCTGTACAGCAGAGGCCATGTTGAAAAGGGTAGAATGTCAGAGAATGGAAGAAAAATAAATGAGGAAATGTGTAATAATGGCTGAAAATGCTGTGTTAATATTATTTGTATGGAGGATTCTTAGTGTGCAACATATCTTGTGACTTCAGACGGGCTAGTAATTTAGACAGGGGGTTGGACTAGATGATCTGCAGAGGTCACTTCCAACCCCATGTGATTCTGTGTTTCTGTGATAAGATGTTCAAAACATTGAGATTATGTATCTGGAGAACTTAAGTCTGAATCACATTGAAGTTATTTTGCATTTGCAAACAGTATTGGCTGGTTGATTTTTCTATATCTGTTTCTGACCAGTATTTCACAGTAACTGAAGAGCCACTGATATCATGAAGACATTACTCCATAAATTTGAACATGACTAAGAAAACCCAAAGTAAACATATGAGAATCCACTACAGATAGATTTCAAAGTGACAGCCAACATTTGGAAACCTTTGGTTGGTTGGTTGGTTTTTTACCAAGACTAATTCATACTCAAATATCTGTAATGTATGGAACTACAGTATGTCTTAAGTGTCACACGTAAGCATACTTATGAAAAGTTTTCAAAGTATCTAATTTTGGTATTTTGTTGCTGATACTAAGGTATAGAATGACAGAATAACTTCATCTGGAAGGGACTTCAAAAGGTCTCTGGTCCAACCTGCTCATGGCAGATCAGGTCTGAAATCAGACCAGGCTGCTCAGGGTTTCACTCAGCTGGGGTGAAAGCCTCCAAGGACAGACATTGCACAACCTCTCTGGGCACCCTGTGTCACTGCCCAACTGTCCTCATGGGGAAAATGTTTCTCCTTATATCCAGGCTGAACTTCTCCTGTTCCAGTCAATGCTCACTGTCTCTTACCTTTTTGCCCTCTACCATAGTGACATGCCTGGCTCCAGCTCCTCAAAGACCTCCCTCCCTATAGACACTGGAAGCTACTGTTAGGTCCCCCTGAAGCCGTATCTGCTTCAGGTTGAGCAAGCCCAGCTCCCCCAGACTCTCCTCACAGGGCAGGTGCTCCATCCCCCACCACCTCAGTGGCCTCTGAATTTGATCCATAAAGGGGAGTGAGTTTTTAATTAAATGTATGGCCAACTTTATATTATATTTCTTTGTAATAGAAAAAGATGAGACATTTATTTCTGTGGCACTAACCTTTATAGTTGAAAACATACACTTTGCCAGGTAGCACTACAAATTTTCTTAAATCCTCCTTTAGTAATTTCTTACCAGTAACTCAAACCTTAATTTTAAGCTTACCACTTGCTTGTGGTGCTTCCTATAAAACTGTATGCATCAGAGGTATTTTCCCCCCTTATTCTCAAGAGCTTTTGCAATAGAGTTAAGAAACTGCTTTTTAAAAAGCCCAGCTGTACAAACAACATGAATATGGTTGGCAAGCAAAAATCAGGGCTTTAAGAATCATACTTCCTTTCCTAAATATTTTAAAAATATATAGTTTTATTCCTAAATCTCCTTACAAATAAAAGGTTCAGAGTAAGCTTCACTTAAAGATCTTTTCTTCCACGCATTTCTGTGAGGGACAAGCACCTGTCCTTAGGGTTTGTGATGCTATCTCTTTTTAGTCATTTAAATGCAATTTTTTTCATTCATTTAATGTTATTCTGAATTATTTGTGTGGATATGTGGAGGACTTTGATCTTGAAAAGAAATCTGGTGTAGACACCCAGGTGGAAATTCCAGTAGGTGTTCTCTTGGAAAAAGAAAAAGCATCAGGGATACAGTTCAATTAAGCTGTACTTTTAATGATTGATGCATTTGGAAAGTGTCTGGTAATGCTTCATTCAGTATAGATCATTATCTTGTGAACCGCAGCCACAACTCTCATATTTTTCACTGGTGCTGAAGAGAGGATTTCTCTCGTCTCCTCAAAATCCACATAATTAACCTGTCATCTTCCTCTGCTGCATTTCCTCTTACAATATCTAGGCTAATAAAGGCTTTCATGGGGTTGGGTACTAGAGCCAGCACTGGTTTGAAATGTCTGGATTCAGTAATGATGGTACTTGTTATCACTTAAATGGTATAGAAGATATAGTGCTCTTAAGTGGTGATCAATAGAAAGCTGAGTCAGAAATTATGTGTGGTCTTCATTACTAACAACAAATGTGTTAACATACATCAGAGCAAAGAGCTTGTGGAGACAGAAGGATATGTGTGTTTCTGTTAGACTCCTAGTTCCAATTTTCATAAATAATTAGTCTGAACCAAAACATTTCAGAAGACATTACTTTTTATTTCACATCCCTGAAGTAACCATTTTCCTTCCTGAAGGTGTAGAATCCACAAATTTGAAGTTCAAACTCCACTTAGACTTTTAACATGCAAAATTTCTGTTTCATCCAAAGAGTTTGTTCAAATCCTTGAGTATCCAAACTTTTAGAAAGAAATGTTGAATAGCTATATAAATAAATAATCAAATATTTTTATCGTCCAAATGTTGATTTTTATATCTGCAATGAACTTTGTCTTTCTATGAACAATTGTTATCCATTCATAGTGGAGGTCTTAAGATTTGAGAATAAAGTTGCTATAGAATATTACTAAAACAGTAAATTGACAGACAGGGAACATATTTTGCCATGATGGAAGAACTAAAATTAAAACATTTCAAAGACATATTATACATATTTCTGGGCTGACACAAGAAATAAAATACATCAAAACATACCAAGACCTAATTATGAGTGTCAGAGAGCCAGAGTGCTACTGAGGTAGCCTTTAAATATATTTTTGTGAGCATTTGCAAATGTAAACATTAGGATTTTAAAAATAGAAAACTAAGGTTGTAGATGTCTCAAAAACAGATATAGAAAATTAAGTTTTTACCTTTGAACTGGATTCCTGAGGTTTTATTTTCCATTTTTTCATACTGTTGACCAGCTTCTTCCCATTAGGAGCAAAATTATGTTGGCTAGACACAAAGTCAGTGTTTCCCTGCGGTTCGCTGGCAATAAAGGTAACTGGATATTTTATACTTGATGTGACCAGTCAATGAACCCTTACAATGTAAGAAGGCTCTGAGGAGACGGGTAAGGGTGATGTGCTCATGAATCTCAGGGAAGAATATATGGGCATGGTTGTTGCAAAGAAAGCTGAACTTGTCTCAGCACAAATAGGACTGGAGGCTATATCTGCTGCTTGGGTCACTGTGCTAAATGAAAATTCCATGTAACTTCAAATAATTTCAAGCATGTAAACTTTGTATTAAGCATTAAATCCTGCATGTGTGGAATATTTGCAAGAGCCCACTCAGAGAGTATTGGATTTTGACAATTGGGTACCACATTTTACAAAGTAATAAAGTAACCATTAGGAAAGAGTAAAATACTTTTACAATCTCCGAACATAACGGCTGCAGTCATTCTTCAAATAATTACCTTTTTTTCTTAACAGGTTCCATGTATTTCTTTCAAGAATCAATAAAATTCAATTACAGAAACTGCTATAAATATCTTCCTCAAACAGTTAGTGCAGCCTGGATACAGGACCACTGGCTTGATTGCAGTGAGAAGTACAACAAATGAGCCAGGTCTTGAGTGGAGGAGTGTCGAGTGACATACCACTGCATATGCAAAAAAAAGAAAAGGTGGCAACTGCCAAGTTATAACAGATAGTTTAGCATGTTACATTTATCCTGAAGCAGAAAAAGTTGTGGGTAAAAGTTATTAGAAAGGTGGCAACTGTCAAGTTATAACAGATAGTTTAGCATGTTACATTTATCCTGAAGCAGAAAAAGTTGTGGGTAGCTCGTATAGAATGGTTAGACCAGAACTGGAAGTGTACTGGAAGCCAGTTCTAGTCCTGAGGGGCGTTCAGAGTGGTAAGGAGGAGCAGAGCATGGTCTGATCTCCATGGGAGTTTGCAGCTGTTGCCTCGCGTGGAGCAGCTGAATGGGACACCCTCGCTTCTCTGGGACAGTTTTCCTGAATCCCGTGAGTTTTCACCTGTGGAGGAGTTGCTTGGACAGAGAAAACTTTGATTCTTGCACCTTTTTGAGGCATTTTCTCTCTTTTAGTTTGGCTGCCAGCATGAGACGGGAGCCCCTGTTCCTCCAAGGCCAGGTGGAGCTGTGAGCTGGACCACTCTCCTGGTAAAGGATGCACAGCACCCGACTGCCTTCCAGCTGCGGAGCTGCCACCTCGCAGAGCAACACAACAAACCTCTGCAACGTAACGGCCCCTGGTTTACTCATCAGCAGAAAATGGGCCTGAAGTTCAGCTTCAGAACTGAAGCACCTAAACTGACGTATCTCTGTGTGCACCAGATGGTAGGGCTCCACAGCAGTCGGCTCCATGACAGTCAGCAGAGCCCAGCTGTGAGGGGCTCAACACAGCATCCTGAAGAAAGGCATCTAATGCCATTTGAGATGCAGGAGGGAACCCAAGACATCTGCATGAGACTGTCAGATATGACATAGGACTGATGAGAGCTCCTTGTCCTTCAAACATGAGATATCTATTTGTGGGCAGCTGAAATAATCCCAAGGTGTCTACCTTAGTGTAGGCCGAGCTGCTGTCTAGGGCTTAGTGAGTGTATAGAGTGCATTGTTTATAATGAGGGTTTAGACACACAGCACCCAGGAAGGAGCCCAAGTTTACTTCTTTTCATCTACGGCTCAATGTTGCCTTGGAGCTCATTGGATCCAGAAGGAAGGTACTGCTGAGCAGCAGCTCCCAGGGTGGCAGCAGCCCCCAGGTCCTGCCAAGCTCATGCAGGCACTGTGCTGCAGGCTGACAGAAAGGCAGCCCATCCACAGTTCCCTTTGCCTCTGGATGACCTAGTGGTCCACAGGGTCTACAGGGACTCATTCAAACAAGACCCTCTTGGAAACATGTTTATAATGTTTCTTGCCTCTGGCACAGGACCCTGCTGAACACCTCTGGGCACCCCAATTGCATCTTTTTGCCAGCAAACAGCACAGAGGTGCTGCTGTTTCATATCAAAAGGAGTCAGGTTGGTGTAACATCCCTCGCCATCCCAGCTGAAGAGCTGCTTATAGAAACCATTTTCAGTTGTCTTTGGTTCCCTTCTTGTAGCAGGTCCCACAGATGGAGTCCCACCTGGAGAAGCAGAGCCAGAATGTGTGTTTTAAAACTACTCTGGGACTCCATTTACCCAGCTGCACAACAGGCCTCAGAATACCGTCCTTCTTCCCAGAGGAAGCTGATCTAAATGTGATGGCGTAGCCCTAGGCACTGAAGACTTTCCACTTGGAATACAACTTGTGGTAAGAAACGTTAACAAACCGACCCATTGACTTTTGTTTATTTGTCTTAAGTGGAGCATCTGCTGTTTCAGGGTCACAGAGCATTCACCACATTCACTATACAGTGCTATTTTGGGCACCAAACACAGAATGTAAATCAAAACATGACACCTTTCAATTATTTGCGGTAGCAAAATGTATGTTGAAACCATATGGTTGGCACGATTCTTGTTTTCAAATCATTAGAACCTAAATGCTGCTTTAAGGCACTTCATTTCTTCTTGCCACATCTCCCATCCCTCTTCACCCGTTTTTCCTTGGGGAGCAAACTGGCATGATTGTTCCAGTCTCTGCTGTGCCTGTGAAAATTACCATCAGTCCAGCTAACTTTACCCACACCCACAGGATGTCAGAACAGCAGAAATTTTGCAGTGCTTGTTGAAATCTTACTATTCAGCAGTTTTGTGGGTTTCAGTGCTTTTAAAACGTAACTTTCCATGCTTGCTTGTTTGCACTGGGGTCAGCACAAGGTCTATGAACCACTGCCAACTCCTTTTACCTTCATTTACATCTCTCTCCACAGCTTTTGACTGTTTTTTTAAAACAAAAACAAAAACAAAAAACAAAACCAAAACAAAACTCAGACAGTGGCATCACTTGAGCCTGAGCCATAGATTTTGTATCTTACATTGCCCAACACTGGCAGGCTTTGAAGTTGTCATCTATCATTGCCAACTTTAAAAACGTGCTTGAGGCTTTAAAGACTCAACTTATTAAGGTAATATACAGCAATTTCAGAGGTCTGTACTTAGTTCCCAGCTCTGTCAAGGCTTTTTTTTAAAAAACAATCACACACTATGTCTACAATGCTGTTTTGGAAAAAGGGGGAATACTGCTCGTTTTCATTGGCCCTTTTATGTTTGTTTGCTCAGTCCTTCACCAGTGGTGCTTCAGTTTGTGTACAGAGGACATAAAAATTCATGTCTCAATATAGGATTTTAGCCACCTGTGTAATATAAATAGCAATAAAATGTGTAATGGATAGTGTATATTTACATGGCCAAGGCTCCCAAGGGAATCAACTGAATATGCAGAAAACATGATTCAGCCATAGTCCACTCTCAGGTGGCTCATTACATGCAATCTTTCAGAAATCAATTTCTGTTTTAGCATTTTGATTTACTCTCTATAACAAAATAATTACAAACTCCCTGCCTTTTTTCTCTTTCTACTCACTTACAGAATCTGTTCAAAACACTGGACTGTCTTTTCACTTGTTCATTTCATTGTCTTGTAATAGTGAAGGACCCAGCTTTATGCATCTCTTCTTACACAAATCTAGTAAAAGAAGGCTTTTTTCAGAAAAGTTGCCCGTTTTAATTTTTTACTATAATTACTTTTTCCAGTTTTTCAAATATTCCTTGGAAATCCCTCAGGACAGCTCTGCAAAGGGTATCAAAGGCAAAGTTTTTGAAAGAATTTTCATTGTGAGCTTCACAGGATATCAGAACATCTGTGTAAAAAAAAAATCACAGGGATTAGCAACTGAAAAATTTTTCTTCCCTACCTAATCTATTATTTTCCTCATGCAAGAAAATTCTATTTACTACTGCTTTGACTGCTTCAGCTTAAATGTTTTGAAGAGCAGGGCTCCACACCTCCTTGGACGATCATTCAGTAGGCTGACACTATTCTTTAATTTTACTCTTGTGCCTAGCTAAATAATTATTTTTTCCTGTTCTACATTTATATCATTCAAATATTGTCTCTGGTTACTTGGTTTGACTGTTAATTACCAGTTAGTTAAACTATATTTATTAAGACAACCCTGAAACCACTCAGGAATAATTTGGCATCATTTTCTCATAAAGTGTGATGGACTGAGGACATTTTGCAGTAATGGTTAGGAGTTTAACTTCTCCTGTTTCAAAAGCAAAGATTCCAACATCAGAGCTGAGAAGGAATAGTGGTATAAGTGCCTGACACAGAATAAAAAACTTTTAGCTTTTTATTGTATATTGTATATCACTGCAAAGTGATACAACATTTGTGTTCTCTTAGGTACCAGAAAGCTAATTTGAAAGCATTTGGAATTCACAGGAATGTTACCTGTGGAGTTTTAAACTATTCATTTTACTCATAGATTTCTGAGGTATGTCTGGTACTCAGACAGAGTAGTGACTGCAGAGCAGTGACACCCACAGCTTCATGGTCTCAAGAAAGTACTCCTTACAGCCATGAAAACCTGAAAGAAAGGCAGCACCACTGCTCCTAAGTTCCAGACAAAGGAAGCAAAATTCGCTGTAAACTCTGCTTACCATGTAACCGAGTACCCCAACATTAATGAAAGAGTTAAACTTATACATAATCTGACAGTCTGCATTATCAAGGAGTGGAGCATAGTGAAGACACTGGCAATATGGATACAGTGCTCGTCCTGAAGCACTTCAGGGGAGAGCAGTTCTTAAAAAGGTGAGATAATTAATAGCCTTTATGCCACCATTGCTGAATAAAAAAGTCTCACAGCTGGTGATGGACAGTATAATGGAGAACATACAAACTGTCTGAACAGATGTTGTCTATCCCTATTTGTAATCATATTTAGCACTGGCTGAGATGGGCAGTGAGGTAGAAATAACCTACATAACAAATTCCTCCCAGCTTTATTTGCTTTTGCTGTTTGTCATCATAGGACAGAAGGCTAATATTGTTTGAGTAACAAATTGAGCTTTTACGCATTCAACTTCACATATTTTTGTCCTTTTCCTGTTTTGTAAGCAAGGCAACATCTGTGGCAGGGTATTGTATTCTGGAAAGTGTGTACCAGTATTTACCAGAAAGCTGCCTAAGGTTTTCCATGCAGGAGCAGCCTCCATGAAAGAGGAAAGTGGATCCAGGTGAAACAACATCTCCCCTTGGATTCATGCTTTTGGATACATGATGTGATCATAGACTCATAGACTCATAGAGTGGTTTGGGCTGGAAGGGACCTTTAAAGGTCACCTAGTCCAGCCTCCCTGCAAGAGCAGGGACATCTTCAACTACAGCAGGTTGCTCAGAACCCCATCCCACCTGACCTTGAATGTTTCCAGGGATGGGGCATCTACCACCTCTCTTAGCAACTTGTGCCAGTGTTTCACCACCCCCAATATAAAAAACACCAATCTTAGCAGCAGCTGAGATTGGAGAGATCCAGGGGAAACCGAAATAATCTTTAAGCTTTGAAGTATAATAATTCCCATGTCTGTCATGATGCCAGATGTATCCTATTATCCAATCGTAAGTCAAAATCACATATATTTGTCTTTCTAGACACACAGATTCATTGCCTACCATAGCTGGTAGATTACCTCTCTCAGCGTAGTAGCTATATCATTGATCTATGTCTGTACTCCCTTCATAAAGTAAATTAAATTATTTTTTTTTAAGGAAGACGGATTGTACAAAATAGTCACTTCAAATGACCTGCTTTACTAATAATAAAAAAAAAATTAAATATTCAAAACTATTTCCCTATACTTAGTATTTCTGGGTTTAGGTACATCTCAAGCAGTAAATTATTCTGGAAGACTGAAAATTTGTGTTAATGCTTTTGAGCTGTATTTCCTTACAGAAACAAGGAAATGTAATACCCTGTTGTATACTCTATAATGTTATTTCTTATCAGCCAAGGCAATATTTATTAACAGGACTGTGTATGATCTATTCCAACTATTCAAAATTGATGTTGAACTAGTGTAACTACTGAAAGGATGCAGAATTTATTTTAAAAAGTCACAAAGCTTGCTATATAATTTTATTGTCTAGCAAGTAGTAGAACAGCAATTTTTCTAGCAAAGTAAGTTACTGCAAAGTTATTGCCAGTGTAAGTTATTGCAAAATAATCAAAAAGTGTGGTTTGCTTCTGCCCATTTCTTCCCACAACCTATGTCAATATTCAGAGACTGTGTTTATACGAGGATACAGTTTCAGAGCCCTCAAGTGGGACAACAGATGCCTAAACCACAGTGTTGGGGAGGAGAGAAAAAGTAGCCGTCTAAGCATGTTTACTTTCTGTGACAAGGAAGTTCTAAATTGTCCCTAAGTGGTGACTCACGGCGTTGGGACTATAAAAGTAAAGGTAACTGCTCTCTAGAACAGCAGGGCTTCAGACTTCACAAATCCAACATGGTGCAATCAAGACTTTCAGTTGTCTTTTTCTTGTTGGGTTTGCCATTTTGCCTGGCAATCCCTATTCCCCTTGAAGACAGCCATGAATTCACAGAGAAAGACCTTCAGTTTGCAGAGGTACAGTATAAAATAATTCATTTTCATGTTTTATAAATAGTAAGATGTGTAGTTACAACTATTTGGAAACTAGGCTTAATACTTCTTGTTCTCGTCTTAGCGCTATCTCAGGAATCACTATGATCTCCGTCCAAACCCTGCTGGCATAATGAGGAAGAGTGCCAACACGGTGGCATCTAAACTTCGAGAAATGCAAGCATTTTTTGGCTTGGAGGTGACGGGCAAATTAGATGAAGAAACATATGAGCTGATGCAGAAACCAAGATGTGGCGTCCCAGATGTGGGGGAGTATAACTTTTTCCCTAGAAAACTGAAGTGGTCAAAAACTAATTTGACATACAGGTAAACGCATGGCATTTTGAGTGTTATTACTGTTATTACCTTCTTTCGTTGTCCAATAGGATGCTCAGTATACGAGGTTGATGGGAGAAGGATGCAGTTGAGTTTGGCAAAATTCATGTTGCAGTTTTAAATCCTTTCAGTAGCCCTTTTGGAAAAGTCCCCCAAGCCCACCTTACAGCCCAGGGAAGTAAATACGATTTCTGTGCATTGCACTGTGTCATGGAGGAAAGCTGGTGTGGTGAAGGCCAGTAACTCCTCTTCTGGCTTCCATGTAGACACTCTGGGCACACCCAAAGTGCTGAGTGAAGGAGAGTTAGGGACTAAGATCACATGCCTCACCACTGATCCTCACAGCACTTGATCTCTAGGTGACTCTTTAGCTCTACTTTTGACCTGATTTAGTGTCTATTTCACATAGGTCTTGTCCTGGGCAAAGCAGTGTAGATACAAACTGCTCTGTGCAATGTGGCTGTGAGAGCCACTGATCCTTGTCCCTCTTCCATTTCACAATCCAGATGTAGATATCTATTCTTGCTTAGGCAAACCCTGCACCATAACCTTAGAAAATTGACATTGGGAAGCTATGGCGCTGACAGGTCATGTGGTAGCTCCTTCTCCCTTAATAACGTGAGGTCGTCAAGAGGGGGTTTTGACCAGCTGCAACCGGAGTTTCTTTAGCAGATTCCAAATATGATATCACTGAACTCTATCAGTTCAGTATCTGGTGATAAATATTACTTTAATATGGATGATTTTAGCCTATAAAAATCTCTTTGGATCATGTTTTGGTCCTCCGGGAAGTGAGGAACATGAGATATTTTATATGGCAAAAAGAGGGTTTGAAGTTACTGGTATGATTTGACTTAATACAGAATATATATGTAATTTTCTTTATCTTCTGGTGCATATAAAACCAATTACAGAAAGCTGTTAGATCATTTCAGATGTCTCTGAATGACTTTAATGAAAACAGAAATGTTTTTGATCTTTTTTTTTGAATACTGTATGCAGCTGCTGAGCTCTTTGTTTTTAGATAAGAACATTGGAAGGAAAACAAAAAAAAAATAATGAGGTGAAACAATCAAATGAAAGTGTATTACACATTTTCTGCAATTCACACTATTTAACTGGAAATATTAATCTGTTTGATAGAATTATGAATTACACTTCAGATCTGAGACGCGCTGAAGTAGACAGAGCTTTCAAAAAAGCATTCAAAGTTTGGTCTGATGTGACACCGCTTAACTTCACCAGAATACGAAGTGGTATAGCTGATATCATGATCTCCTTTGGCACTAAAGGTAACACAGAACCAATTATTTTTACGTTATAATTACTGCTGCTGATAAAACGGGATAATTGATTTCATTGTTTTGAATGTTCTTTCACAGAACATGGTGACTTTTACCCCTTCGATGGACCCTCTGGATTACTGGCTCATGCTTTCCCCCCTGGTCCAGACTATGGAGGAGATGCCCATTTTGATGATGATGAAGCTTGGTCAGATGATTCTCGAGGTAACAGAAGTTCCTGAGATTGTTTGAAATGATGGTAGATGGACAATTTAATCTTGTTTGGTGTCTGTAAACAGCTTGTTTTGCCTGTTTACTGTTCATTAGTCATTGTGTTCACTGTCTACTCATAGGAAGCTGGGTATAATCTCCAATCATAAGTGGAAGTATAACACATGCCTATCATAAATTTTAAGATACATACCTTCAAAGTGCAGTGATTAAAAAAATGTCACTTACAAGGTATTTTGCCAGCTTGGCATTTCACTGAGTTTAAGGCCAGCTAGTTCTGATCACAAACTGATGGGAATTGCCTTACTGAAGCCTATAGAAAGCCCACATACTTAACTAAGCTGCAAATCAGCTACTTACATCTAATTTGAAAATTCCTCAGCTTGCCTATTCAGAACAGAGAACAATATAGGAAAAATAGAACAAAGCACTATTTTTTTTCATCACTGTGTTATTTCACTCTCCTGCCATTAAAGCCAATTCAGGACAAGAGGTAACGGGCACAAACTTGAACATACGAAGTTCCATCTAAACATGAGGAGGAACTTCTTCAATTTGAGGGTGGCAGGGCACTGGAACAGGCTGCCCGGAGAGGTGGTGGAGTCTCTGTCTCTGGAGACATTCAAAATCCGCCTGGAGATAGATGTTCCTGTGCAACCTGCTCTAGGTGGACCTGCTTTGGCAGGGGGGTTGGACTAGATGAATCTCCAGAGGTCCCTTCCAACCCCCTATCATTCTGTGATTCTGTGAATACTGGAAAAAAAAAGTGCATTCTCTACCAGAGATTAATTCCTGACAGAAATGTTCATGATTTGACTTGGACCAAGATTTCACCCAAAAACTTTCCAGTGTTGCTAAGAAATTTCAAGAAATCTAAATCTGCCTACTGAGCAACATTGTCAAATAAAATTTAGGTTGAACAGCAGCTATGAGATACTCAATCAATTAGACCCTTATTAAAACAAAAACCATGGCAGTTTGAAAAAGAGAAACAGTTATACATCATTCTTCCATTAATCCACTTGTCTCCTTCATTGTCCCATAAGTTAAAGCACAATTGGTGCTTTAATGTTTGTTGACATGGTTGTAACACCACTTCGGTGTTACAAGAAGTTATACATCTACTTTCACCATGTTTTTTATAGGGTATAACTTGTTTCTTGTTGCGGCCCATGAATTTGGTCATTCACTGGGACTTGAACACTCTAGAGATCCTGGAGCTCTGATGTTTCCAATTTACACATACACTGGAAAAACTGGTTTTGTGCTTCCTGATGATGACGTACAAGGGATCCAAGAGCTCTATGGTAAGTCTGTATAATATATAATATATATTTCCTGTATCATTATAACCTGTTACAGATGCACTGCACAGTTACTAAAGAGCTGCAGACATTCAATAAAAACGGTCATAACTGATTAAGACCAATTCAGTGGATTCTTGGCACCCAAACTTCAGGAACAGAAGATGCTTAGATTTAGTAATCCACAGAAAAAAGAAAATCCATAGGAAAAAAAAAAAAGAAGTAACACTGCAGAGTACAGTTGGTCTCTGCTGTCTCCTTTGGTGGTGGTGGGTGAGGAGCAGAGTCCTTATAATTTTTGACCTGCCTCAAAAGAGAAGGTGAAACAGTGTAAAGGGAGAAACAGAAATATTCATGTTTCATCACAAAAAGAATAAAACTTTTGGGGGACCTTCAAAGCTTGCGATAAAGAAAGCAAGTCCGTTTAACATATTTGCAGCATAGCTGAGCTGCAAGGTCCATGAATGTATTTGGCTAAAGGAAAGAAAGAGAGAACAGACTTCTCACAGTACAAATCACCATTCTGTTTGGGAACTCTTCCATGTCCTATTCGATATAGTGACCCACAGAAAGGAAATCAGCATTGTCAAACTTAGATCATACTGTATGATTCCAGGTGCTGGAGAGAAAGATCCCAATCCAAAACACCCCAAAACACCAGAGAAATGTGACGCAGAGTTATCACTTGATGCAATAACAGAACTTCGTGGAGAAATGCTGGTCTTCAAGGACAGGTAAAGAAACCTTCCTATCATGGATGGTGGGTACTGGGTAAAATTTGAGCAAGTGAAAACACCATTTCACATTTTTTGCTAAAGATCCAAGTAAACATAAATTTTAAAAATCCCAAATCACTATATATATGCCTCTAAGAAACTACATCATTTATCTTTTTAGACAGGATTTATGCTATGGCTGAAGACTGAGAGCATTTGTACACATTTTTCATTCTACAGACCTTTCTTCAGCATGCACAAATCTACTAACATTTATTTGAATGAAATTGTATTGCATTCAGAGGCCTTACATGGGGCAGCCGTGTTTCTCTTATTCTAAATGAAAAAAAGATTCATTAATTGGGATTTGTTTGAGATGGTCATTGTATGAGTGAAAGAAATGGTCTGCGGCTAGGTCACTATGGAAAGGAAAGGTCTACCAGGAGTTCTATGTATTGAAAAATCTATGTTGGAAAATAATTTAATTTTCCATTAGCATTTTTTACTATAGTGCGTCAAAGATACTGCTGTTCTGCAGAATGACAAGCAATGTAAAATTTTCTTTTTCTCAACTAGGTTTTTCTGGCGACTGCACCCTCAGATGGTTGAGGCAGAACTGGTGTTACTTAAATCCTTTTGGCCAGAGCTTCCAAACAAAATAGATGCAGCTTATGAAAACCCCATCAAAGACCTTGTGTTCATGTTTAAGGGTGAGTTTTCAATTTTGTTGTTGGCAGAAAAATACAATTATTTAATCAAGCTCGGTGAGTGATGTAAAGGTAATCAATAGAAGAACAAAACATCCTGCCTCCCTTGCTCAAAAACCAAACTCTGTTGATTTCATCCTGTGCAAATCTATACAATTTTTAGTGAATTAGCAGATGTACAATTACACTTAGATGCCTAGGATCATAGTTATCATAAATAGCTTAATACCTTCTGAGCATGTGACCTAAGAGTTTGTTAGTTGTTTGAAAAGAAGGATCATGGCATCTTTGTTTTATTCTGCTCTCAAAGCTGAGCCTTTAAAAAAGACTCATCCATGCTTTGCTCTTATTTTCAGGCAAGAAAGTCTGGGCTTTGAATGGCTACGACATAGTTAAAGACTTTCCTAAAAAGATATATGAAATGGGTTTCCCGAAAGAAATGAAAAGAATAGATGCAGCTGTCCATATTAAAGACACGGGCAAGACTCTCTTTTTTACTGGAAACAAGTACTGGAGGTAAGCTGGAGACATGTTTGTCTCCAGATTTTTACTTCTTTCCAGTGCCAATACATTCAAGTACAATCATCTCCATATAATATGTACTTTAGAAGTCAGTTCTGAAAATGTAGCTTTATTAGTTTTGTGTTTATAGTGTTTGTATTTCTGGTGGAGGAGTGCCCTGGTTATTGCTCTGAGTTTCACTATTGCACTAGACATAAGGTACCTAAAAGCTGCTGGCTACTTCTGACATAGATAACTTCGAAGAATATAACGGGCACAGATCAAACTCCCAGGCTGTTTAAGTCCTCTGAATTTTTATTTTCTTTTGTGTTTAATATAGTTACGATGAAGAGGCGGAGGTTATGGAAGCAGGCTACCCCAGGCTGATAGAGGAAGAATATGCAGGAATTGGTGATCGAGTGGATGCAGTCTATGAAAGAAATGGTACATAATCTGACAGTGAAACTTTATTACAATTAATTGTTATCGAAACTTAAGATTAATGTTCTGTGGGAAAATCTGTCATTTGGAATTTTGATTTTTTCAACACTTCTGTTCTGAGCTGAATCAGGTTTCTGATCCCTCTGGCTAAAATGCTCTTATAAACTGTGTACGTATATATTGTGGGAGCCCAAAAGAGACTTGCCACCTTGCTTAGGGAACCTAAAGTGATATGCTTAATATGGAAGTTTTATAATGTGTCCATTCCTTCAAAGGGAGCCCATTCCTGTCCAACTCTTCAAGGAGTGTTTCCAAATCAGAGTCTTAAACATTAACAGGCAAGCCCTGCATTTTCCCTAAGCAAGTGCTGTATAGTAATAAAAAGTAGGGCTTGACACTAAATTAAAATATTAGTTATTTTAAAACACTGATCCAGTTCTGGCAAATGGAATGAGAACCTCTGAAAATTTATTACAATTTAGCTCAGCATTCTAAATACTAAAATACTGCATTTTAAAGAGTTATTAAAAAATTAAAACAAAAAGGTTAATTTTTATTTGATGGATAATTTTAATGTGACAACACAGTTTTCCCAGCATTAATCAATTTTAACTTTCCTTTTCCTTAGGTTATCTCTACTTCTTCAATGGACCGCTGCAGTTTGAATACAGCATCTGGAGCAAAAGAATTGTCCGTGTCCTGCATACTAACTCCATATTTTGGTGCTAATTACAGTTGAGTGCCATGTCATAGGCTGCAGAGCAGCTTGTAGTACATGGAAATAATAATGTGGGCGTACAGATTTATTAGAGGGCAGCAAGGTTCTGTGAACAAACACTGGCTACCTACCACCAAATTTATACTGTATATATGGAACTATATAGCTGTATGTCAGTCTGGGACTGAATTAACTTAATAGGAAAGAAAAAAAGAAATTATTAGCATTTCAAGGGGCATTACACCATTTTAAGTTTGTCTAGTATTGAAGTGAGATGCTGGATACATCCTACATGATCGTGAGCACTACTAATTCCCAGTAATCTGAGCACATCTAGCATCTTTCAAGGATGTCCTAGCATGTCCCAAGAAATAGGCCTGATAACACTAGAATCGTTATATTTTTAAACTAATCCTTCAGCTCTTTGTGAAATTCCTGTTATATGTACTGAGAATTCAGATGTCATTCAGATAAATGAGTCAGGACTGCATTGTGACTCCCTGAGCAGGATAACACCAGATTGCAACCCTGAAATTAGAGAATTCAAAGGTATTTGAATGTATCCCCATTTGAATGGGAATCTCCCCCTGGAAATGGATGCTCCTGTCATCTTTGGCACAAGCAGAAGGTATAGAAGCAACCAGGTGTCATTCCAAAGCAGACAGAAAAGCAAGAAAAGGGAAGAGTGTTCCCTGGAGAACATCAGCCTGCATGACACTGGGGAAACCAGTAGCAACAACAAGAGAATCTGCAGTTTGAAACCTTGTGTGAAGCTACACACAGTAAGACAGCCCATGTTCTCAACTGGTGTAAACTGAAGTAGTTCAAGTGACATTTATAGAGGTTATGCCTAGTTGTGCTAGCAGAAAACCTGAACATTCAAATCAAAATAGTCAAAAGAACACTTTTTCTTCATGTTGGTCACTTTTAATATCTATAGCAATTGTTTCAGTACAATGTAAGTTGGGTTTTGGGGGGGGGGGGGTTGTCTTTTTTTTAATCAATGCAAATGATGTGTGACTGTGATTATTTTTCAGTTTAAAAAATAATATTAAATAAACTGGAGGAATAAAATTATACTGTGAAATGACTCAGTGCTTGTCAGACCACACCTGGAATCCTGTGTTCAGTTTTGGGTCCCACAAAAAAGATGTGGACAGGCTGGAGAGAGTCCAGAGAAGGACCACAAAGATGATCAAGGACTGGGAAGCCTGCCATGAGGAAAGGCTGAGACAGTTGGGTTTGTTCAGCCTTGAGAAAAGAAGGCTTAGGGGAGACCTTATCACCCTGTTTCAGTATTTAAAGAGTGGCTACAAAAAAGATGGAGACTCCCTTTTTACAAGGAGTCACATGGAAAAGACAAGGCGTAATGATTCCAGGGGAGATTCCAATTGGACACAGAAGGAAAATTTTTCACAATGAGAACAATCAGCCATTGGAATAATCTCCCCAGAGAATTGGTGGATTCCTCAACATTGGACACTTTTGAGATTCTGCTGGACAGTGCTGGGCCATCTTGTCTAGACCATGCTTTTGCGAAAAAAAGGTTGGACCAGATGGTCCTTCAGGTCCCTTCCAACCCGGTAGTCTATGATTCTATGACTTGGTTATTCTGCAACTTAAATCGAAATATCCTACACTGCATGTCATGAAAGCAAGGCAGAACTATTGGATAAAAGAAAGGAACGCTAATGTGTGCATTTTAATGATCAAAATGTTCACCTCTATTTAAAAACCTGTTCTGTTGGGTTTTTTTCCCTCTGAGAAAATGAATTTTATAGAAAAGAGAATAGGAGGGAAAGACAGAAAGAGAGGAAAAAGAAAAGAACCCCAAAATCTGCAGATTAAGAACTAAATTGGAATTAGTCCTTATCATACAGAAAGTATGAGAAATTAAGAAATACCATGACATTCAGTTTTCACCTTAATTTAAATGGTAAATTGAAGCTACAGTGTCCTCTTGTGCCTCCTCAAAACCAGCCCCTAAGTGAATCAATCAGCCAGGCCTGCCAAGAAAGCCCATCAACACTGAATATCTGGCATAAATAGCCAGGCTTACCCACCGAGGGGCTAGGTGAGTTTAATTCTGTAATTTGCATAACATAGAAGGTCAGACAAGGCAACCTAACAGATTTACCAGTCTCTTCTGACTATAAAAGTGTGAATTAATGTATTCCAGACTTTAATATGGTTAAACGAAATTAAGGAAATAGACCTGCAAAAAAAAAAAAAAACTTTGCAAATGGAATAACTTAAGGTGGACTAAAATAAAAGTTCTATTTATATGACATAATATTGATAAATTTGTTACAGAAAAGGTCAATACAATTTCCTATGCATAAGAAACAGAAACTGGTTCCTTTATATATCAAAATAATCTTTGACTGACATGGTGTGCCTGAAAAAATAATGTTTGATTTGGGCAGTTTAACTTACTCTGCAGTGAAATAAGTTTCTGGACACAGAAGCAAAGAATCATAGAATTTTCTAGGCTGGAAGATCATCTAGTCCAACCATCAACCTAACTCTGATAAAAAACCACACTAAACCATGTCACTAAGCACTATGCCAACCCATCTTTTAAATAGCTCCAGGGATGGTGCCTCAACCACTTCCCTGGGCAGCCCGTTCCAATGCTTAATAACCCTTTCAGTGTAAAATTTTCCCTAATATCCCATCTGAAAGACTTTGCTAAGAAAATTGCACCAAAATAATACAGAGTCTTCCGTAAGGGCTAGGTGTTGAGTCTGAGTGCTCTGAATTTCAGAGGTCTGACCTGGGTCTCCCTGGAGCAGGGTAGGCAAAGGTGCACAGGGAAGCAAGAAGCCGTCAAAGAATGTCTTTCATATCTACGTGAATTTCTCTTAAAACTGCACGTTTAGCAGGGAAAAAAAGGTACTGCATAGGAAGCTGTATTTTCCAGAGGCTTCAGCATGATCATATCCAGCTGCTCCCCAGCCCAAACAGTCAGATTCCCGTTTGCCACTCGGCTGACTGGAAGCAGCCTTCGGCACCAGTCCAAGCAGGGCTCCAGCTCATGCCTCTGCGTCCCCAGCGAGAGACGTGCGCTGCTCTGCGGTTAGCTCTACCTCAGCTGAGAAAAGTACCAGGCTCTCAGTTCCTGGCATTTGGTTAAGAAAAAAGGGAAAATAAAAATGCTCGTGCGGCGGAAATGGAAAGCTGAGGTCAGAGCCAGGGGGGCCCTGAGGCTGCCGTCAGCCAGGAAAAGGAAAGGAGGACTCTCCGCTGGACCTAGTGCACTGGATGAAGGAGTGGTGGGGAACCAAATGAGTTATTGCCCAAGGCCATCAAGTATTGATATTGAAAATGTCAGTTTCTTGAAACAGAGACTGAACTGACTGCTTCCCCTGACATAGTGTAAGTGAGGAAAGGACCATGGGAGGCTGAGACAGCTGTATCCCAGGACATAATGTAAGCAAAATTAGTGACTTCCCACCAAGCTAGCTTTTATGTGGAACTATACAAATCCACGTAATAGTGCATGCACTGTTGATTAATATGCCTTTTGTATCCATTTTGTTCTCTGCTAAGAGTGATCGTTTGGAGGGGGATAAAGGATAAGGCAGGAGAAGGAATCTGTCAGAAGCTCCTTGGGACTAGTTTCTGTGCCAGGATCTGGTTACACAATCCTGAGCAAGTGGGACTTAGAGGGTGCAACTGTGCATTCCAGGAGAGAAAGAAGTGAGCAAGTGTCATTTAAACTTTCCAAAGAGAGAACCCAGAGAGCTATCCGCTAAATTCATTAATATATTGGAAGGGCAACAAAGAGTGTAAGAGGTACTGTGAGCTACACGAGATTTACTGCTAGCAGAGGAACTGCAGAAGAAATTCAATCCTTGCATGAAAACGCTTTTTTTCTCAGCATAGTCTCCAGAGCCCTGCTCTGAGGACACTAGATGGCAGTGACAGCTTTACTCCTTAAAGGATCTGCACAGAAGCAAAAATGATATGGTGGGAGAGGAATCTGCAGCTAATTATAGCAAATTCTTACATTTGGAGAAGATAAAAAACCACTAATCAGTATAATTTAATGATTATATTCTGTTGAAATGTAGATCTCTGAGTAAAAAGTTAGGATATTAAAATGTTTAGGAAACTTCTCAATAGATTCACTGTCAGGGCCACTAAATTTTCAGCCTATTGATAGTCCTTTTCTCAACACCAGTGCAATACACTTAAAACAATATGGTCTAGGAATAGTCCTAGGAATAATACAATCCCTTAGTTTAACTTCATTCATTGGAAAATCACACATATATACATAACCAGACATATCGTAACTCCTCAGGAACACGACAGCTATTCAGGATACAACTTGATTTCTGAAAAAAATGACACTGCAGAATGTGGAAGTAAAGCAAAAGCAGAGAAAAATATCAGTTGCAAAGAACCCAAGTAAACCAGTACAAATATAATCAAAAGTGTCTGAAATATCAAGTATGTGATCACATCAGCTTGGAAGAACTAAGGACAAATTCTAAGCCTTTTGCAATTCATGCTGAGCTAGTATTTCCAGGCTTGTGAATATTTGCAGATGAAGAATATGGTCTTGATCTTTGAATCCCTAATACCATCCAGATCAGTGAGACTAGTGAGCATTTTGAACTAGGCAGAAATTGATTTTCCTGTCTTGAGAAGTCTTTTGAGTCTTTCAATCTTTACTGTTTGCAATAGAAAGAAACAAGAAATTTTGGAAATTTTTAATGGAAAAGTATTTGTCCTCTGGGATAGTCTGCAGCCATATTGTTAATCAGCATACTTACTGGGTCTGGGGGGAAGAATAAACTTTCAGTTTTTTGCTCAGACTTATTTAAATGAGGATCTAGACCTCAATCTTCAGTCTTCTGAGTGAAAGAACTGCACATTCAGTAATGTTATGGTGAGTTTCTTTCTGTCTGTTATGCTGGAGATGCTTCCTTTTTATACAAATACAATTAAACAGTACTCTTTGGAAAGACTGACTATGCACTAACCAGAAAGCTCGTTTGGGATGTAAGATCAAGCCTTTCTGCCAATTATGTTTGGGTTTTTTTTGTACAAAGTAGGGTGTCTACACACACTGCGAGTCTACAGCAATGTTTGGGTTTGATAGTTCTGCTGTTTATTATTAAATATGTTTCCAGAGAAGACCTCACCATTTCTCCCCAGCAAGGTTCAGGGGGTACAAAGCCCACAGACTGTGTCTGCCCTGGGATCTTCCTCTTTCTTACCTAACACAGTCTTCCTGTGGTTGACACATCCTTTTTAGTCACAGCCTTTCAGTTACATGCTGCAGTTTGAATTTCCAGCCAATGTTGTTCAGCAGTATCTCTGGCATTCACTTCACTGTTTCCCCCCAAGCAGTGTGCTACAGAGAGTGCCCTCTGCTTCTGTCTTCCTTGTAAATGGATGAGGGAGCATTTTGTTGTAAGAAGAATCTTTCAGGGAAACAGAGAACCAAGTATCGCTTTCTAATTTACATGTCATATGACAAATTTCCTACTGTCATAATAAAACAGGATGATGCAGTTCTGTGTGTATCTGACTAAGCCACTCAAGCAAAAGCTTTACCTTTTGCATGGAACTACACCAGAGTCCTTCCACCTGGTAGTAAGAGGCTTATGGAGTGGTGTCCTGAGAATGGTCACATCCGTATTATGTCTGCTGGACCTTGCATGATCCTGTTCTGCTCTTCTTAAAAGATACAGATGGGCCATTTGCAGGGTCAAGTGTTGCTTTCTACAGCCCAAATGACATGATTATGGTGCTCTGTGGTTTCACCACTACAGGGACTGCCACCCTAGGAAGAGAGTAAGAAAAATACCATTTTATATCTGCATGACTTGTATTGTCAGAATATATTCTTCACGGGAACATAAAATTACTTAGCTCTCTTCAGAGCCTACCATCCTAAGAGGAACCTGGTGGGAGCCAGCTATGTCTGAAGGGTCTGGAGTTCAGTGTCCTTCTCACTATTTGTTTATCTAAAAAATGTTCTTTTCAGACTCATCTTGGGCTGTGTCCTAAGTTGTGTCCCCCAGTGTGCCCCATCCTGAGCACAGTAAGTAGTTCAAGCACTGTAAATCCCTGCTACACAGGAACAGCCCTGCACTAACCTAGCGAGCATTAGGTAGCAAGCAAGTGTAGTTGGGAGGAGGTGTCCATTTTAGGGGGTGCTTTTTGCCTGTGCTATTTGCTGATGTCCCCTGAGTGGTCCACAATGACAATCCACAGTCTCAGGGAAGGATATGGGCAACTGTAACTTTGGCTGGTGTGGTCAGTGCTGTTGGTAGAGAGACCAAGATAATTTAGGTGGATTTGGTAGACAACCATGGCTTCAGGGCCCCAGAAGCCAAGGCATGCCATGCATATACATTAAATTAAAGGTTCTGGACTGTTTCAAGTGAATCAGGAGATCAAGTCCTTCCTGACCATGGTCCTTGCTGTTGTTGAGCACATGGAGGTGCTTCTTCAGGCTGACTGGGGGTTATTATTGCTAAAATATTATTTATAATTGTTAGTTAAAACAATTACACTGGTACAGTTTTGCTATTGTCAGGGCTGAAATGAATATAATTTGATGTGTGCTTCTTCCATTATGACTACTGATTCCTGGAAGGACTTGGCTCCAAAAGACTTCCCTTCTCCATTCAAACTATCTAGAGAATTATCTCTCCCTCGACATTTACCACTGGCTGATTCTGGCCTGGGCCTGTAGGGTACCTCGGTAAAAGAAGGTATGCAGGCCTATGAGCAGGTATGAAAGAAGCCTTGGGAAGTGCTGGGAAGCCTTGGCCACAGACACTATACTGGGGAGAAGAAGCTGTCATTACTCACAGGGGCCAAGCCTGAGAGGTTTGAACCAGACATCTAACCCTCTGCAAGCCTCCAGGTTCTGCCACAGGTTTGTCTTTGCCATAGAAAGTTTATAACTCATAAAACCCTGGTCCAAATTATGTGTTCTTTTACTATATCACATGGGTGGATATGGCAAGTAAATCATGCAGAGCTGCATGATGAGGTCAAAAGACATCAGTGGTGCAGAGAAGTCAGAGTGAGACAAATGCCAAAAAAAAGTGGTCACGGGAAGCTGCAAGGTTATCGTGTTTGAGGTCTTCAAAGACAAACTGCAGTGCAGGTACACCAGGACAATTAGAAGATGCCTGTGGTGCCATGGAGTGCAGCTTCAACAAAGGACAGCCCAATGAAGTGCCTCACCAGGGCCATGAGGATGTGGCCAGGTCACTGGAATAACTGAGCTTGGTAAAATACATGCTCTCCTTCTAGCTACTTCTTTTGACCTATTGGTTTTAGTCTGTTAGACTCTGCAAGCAAAAGTCACAACTTTTATGATTCCGACAGAGCCTAGATATAGGGTTGGGTTTTGCCACAAAGTAGCCTGTAGCAGAGACTTAGCTGATGGTTGGGCTCCCTGGCTGTAGTGTCCAGGAATCATCTGAGGAACCTTTCTCATTGAAAATTTGGATGTGTCACACTAAAAATTTAGCAGAGCGGTTTATCAACAAAATTATTTTGGAACAAACATTTTTATGGTTCCAATCACAGAATCACAAAATCACAGAATGATATGGGGTTGGAAGGGACCTCTGGAAATCATCTAGTCCAAAGCACGTCCGCCTAAAGCAGGTTGCACAGGAACATCTCCAGGCAGGTTTTGAATGTCTCCAGAGACAGAGACTCCACCACCTCTCTGGGCAGCCTGTTCCAGTGCAAAGGGAAAGAAACTCTAGCGTGATCAGTGGTTCAAAAATTATTTTGCATATGAGAATAGATTTCCAACTAAGGCTAATTCCAAATTAAAAGAAGCAAAAATTAAACAAGGCTGTCATAAATACCATGGAAGTATACTCCTGTCTACAGTTCTGTTGGAAATCATGGTGCAAATAAACTTTAGCCATAAGGAAATGATGGGATCTCAGCATATCTTGGAAATAAAATGCACCAAGCTCTATCTAAAGTGACACAAAACAGTGAAAGGACAGCATAGTAATGTAACAGGACATACAGAGCTATAAGAGGAGAATCAGGATGTAGTAGGAAATATAAACCAAGAGATAACATCAGTTTTTACTGTATACAGTATATTACACAAATGACTTCATTTGTGTAACAATTATGAGCATCTAAAGTGTGAGAACTAAGAAAGAAGTAAGCCCTGATAAGGTCTGAACCAAACTTCGGGCAAAACAGAAATCTCACTTGGCTTTCATTCCAGAAGCAATTGCCCAGATAACAGCTGGTTTGCACACTCTACTTGGGAAACTTATTTCTCCCATAAAAATAGCGGTCTCAAGTTTAATAATAACTTGAGAGAAGATGCTGACAAGATGCTCATTGTTTTGGAAGAGTACCTGGATCTGGCACCATGCAAGTTTTTCCACCAAATGACAGGAGAAGCCCTTCGGCAGCTTTCTGCTGGGTGCTGAGAAGGAAGTGAACAGCTCATAGCTTTGCATTTGGGAATTTTCTGCGTTATTTTCAGGAGGCTTAGAGCCTGAGTTGCATGCAATGAAACTGAGTCACTTGATGCAAAAAGTAAATATCAGATGTGGGCTCACTAACCCTGTTGAGACTGCACAAGCATCAACTCCAGAAGGAAAGTACTTGTTGAACATTCAGGCTCAAACAAACTGATACTGTGCATGCAGCCTTAAATAAACACTGAAAATTCTAATTTTTATGATTCCTCTTGCTCCATTCACAGCTCTCTGCACTGGATTTTTCATGGCACTCCAAGTAATGACTTACATCGTATTGACACGTATTCAAAGTGTGACGTTTATTCTTGGATCTAATGATTACAGTTGCAGAACATCAGAATTGCCCAGCTGTCCAGAGTCAGAGGCTGTCTCAGGCTGTCTTATTCCTTTCTATCCTTAATGGAAGTGAGGAGTAAACAAAATCCTGTCATGGAAAATTTCAAGAGCTGCTGCATTTTGCATGGTTTTTCTTTAGTTCTTTCTTGAGTAGATACAGGCGTTCTTAATATCCACATTCTCACTTGGTTCTCAGATTTAAAATAATACAGTAAACTCTGCAGATCTTTCGTGGAGTACTTTATGAAGTACTTCCCTATTATCTATTTTTAAACTGTTGTCCTAGTTCACTGATTGTGTCATTGTTCTTATATTGAGAAACAGTAAATAAAAGAACCTACTTTATGTAAATTGCTTGTTTATGTATCTTTAGCAGATCTCTTATTTGTTTTAACTTTAAAACTGCTGTTACAATGTTTTGCCCTTTGATGTAAGCAATATTTGTTAATTCTTCTGACAATTTTGGCAGTCTTTAATTCTTGCTATTTGCTTTGTAAGACTATGTGACCAGAAGTAGACACAATATTCAGGTCAAACTAAGTCAGGTCACTATGTTTCTAGAATTACCATCAATCTCTTTCTCTATGCTTTATAACCTTATTGTTTATAGGCAGCTGTATTATAAGAGGTCTACTTTAACCTTTGTTATCAGAAATACTATCTAATAAGGGAAGACAAGCCAAGGGAACAGAAATTGAAGAATTCATCCTGAACTCCAGAAAATAAGCAAGAGCCAAGGACATCATCAGTATTACTTCAGTGATTAGTTACCTGCAGTTTACCATTTTGTCCGTGTTTCTTAAAGGTCAGAGATTTACAAGCTCAATATACATCAACAGTAACCACCAATACTGAATCATAAGATATCCCCGCAATCCTGTTATAATGCAACCACTTGGGACTCAAGAATAGATATCAGCCTTAGACAAAGACAGAGGGCTATGTGGAACTACAATTTGTTTTACCTCCTCTGATGTACTTACAGAGTACTTACTGCTCAGATTACTGTGGCAATTTTGTGTTGCCAGGTTAGAGAGAACAATTTTAAAAAGCAGCCAGAAGGAAAGAAACCCAGCCTGAAAATACAGTTCTCAGAAGTAAAGGATTTAGGAAAACAAGCTACTTTATGACAGGGTAGAATTTTAATGAATGTATGGAATGCAAACTTTGGGGAGGAAGATAGGAACAAACTGCGACAACAGGAAAAGGGGTAAGGTTGTCATTGCCAGTAAACTCCATCAGTGTTGCTGTCCTTAAAAGGCAGGATACATAACAGCCAAATCCCAGGATCAAAAAACATCAAGTCAACCTTCACAAATACGCAAGACCCACAGATTTGATCCTATGCAGAAATAAGTGGGCAGGTTAAATCACCCATCTTTAGTGATGAGGCTACAAGGTTATGGAGCTGTAATTCCACACCACACACACCTTACAACAGCCACAGATGTGTAGGTGGCACAGATGTGTTTAGGCTCGGAATGAGTACACTAAGTTTTGGTGAGATGATATAATCAAAACAATTCTCAGTATTTCCAGCACTACAATGTCACTGAAAATAGTACACAAGTAAACTACCTATTTTTAAAAATATCATAATGACATAATTAGACTCACTTCCTCTGTGTTTGATGACTAAAAACCAACATACTATATGTCTACATAGTCAACATAGAAGCCGCAGGCCTAATGATATGACAATTACTGTATCATTAACAACTGACACTGAGAATGACCAGGAGGAACTTTTGCTTCTTCTGAAATATTGGGGCAGAAACAGGGACAGGCTTTAGGTAAAAAGCTAACTCAAGGTTAAAAGCTTTCTGTTCTGGTGTAGATATGCTGTTTCTCGTGGACTAGGTAAAAGCAGTCTTCATAACTCCAATTTGGGATGAGTCAATTCCTCCTCAAAAGAGTTTATGCTGCAGGTAGATCATAAAATGGTTAGATGATGCTTAGAATTGGAAGGGACCTTAAAGATCATCAAGTTCCAACCCCTCTGTCATGGGAAGGGCCACCTTCCACTGGACCAGTTGTTCAAAGCCCCATCCAACACGACCGTTCCAGGGATGGGACATCCACAACTTCTCTGGGTAACCTGGGATGTAACACACAGTGAGCTGGCAGGTATAACTGCAGTAGCCCTGAGCAAAGCTCCAGCCTGAAGGAGCTGGAGCCTGTCTGTGTTTTATTTGTCTGTGTTTTTAGTTTGTGTTTTATTTATTCTTCTTATATGGAAGACATTATGTTGGATGGAGAAGCCACTAGGCAGAAAAACAAAGACAAGAGAGAAGTACCACCATGAAGAGGGCCTGGCAGGGAGCAGGAAAGGGGAGGAAGTGAGTGATAGGCAGGGGAGGGAGAAAGATAGCTGATGATCTCTGGATCTGCTCTGGATTGAGGGACAGGTCAAGGCTGTAATGCAGCCCGCTCACATGGTCGGCTGCAATGGGGAAACACTGGAGCAGGCCCTTTGGTGCTCGGTTTCCTTTCTGTGGGGCACACAATTTGTGCTTGATTTGATTCCGTGAGGTAACTGAAACATAGGCAGGGACTTGCAAGCTGGGAATTGCTTCCAAATCCCTTTGCTAGATGCAGTGAAGATGCTCAAGTGCCCTGGCTTTTTTATAGGTGACATTGAATGCCATGATTCAACACTGTATCTTCAAACTTTATTTCATATTAACAGTGCTTGGTAACTGAGATTTTATGTTTTAGAGTATGACATATACTGGATCTTTTGCTAAGAAAATAGCAGGCTTATAGGGAGACCTGGAGAGATAAAAGATTTCCAAGGCCGCCTGTTTATTCTCTCAGGACTGTTTACAGAGTCAGGCTGAACTCTTCCTGTTTGAAGTTTCAGAAGAAGAAGGACGAGGTATTTTTATGTAAACAGTAAACATTTTCCATGAGCTGGTTTACCAGATCATATGTTCCCTGTCACAACAAAAGGATAGATTTACTCAGACTCGGTGTTAAGTTTGAAATGATATGTCTTTCTGCAAGGAATTTCTGTTGCTTCTCAACACAAGGAACTCATTGTAATCTCATGTGTGAGGTTAACTGAGAAGCAGTTTTGGGTTGTCTTGTTGCCTTCATTCCTTCCCATTATGATGATAAGAGAGCAAAGAGCGAACACGCAAGTTGGTGGTAGAGTGATAATGCCAGAGATGTGTCTTCACAGGCAGGGACACTGCAGTCAATCTTATAGCTTTTCACAAAAAAAAAAAAAAAAAATGCCACCTTTTTTAAGCATCCTAACTGATACCATGTGGGGGTCAATGAATAGAGGATCTGTGATTTGAAAGTCTCTGTAATGCTACAGCACAATTTCAGATGAAAGGGGCTGTATAAACTCAAATGGTTATTGGCAGTCAATCTTATAGCTTTTCAAAAAAAAAAAAAAAAAATGCTACCTTTTTTAAGCATCTGGGACTACTTTTAAGTGTCACTCATGCAGCTAAGTGGCTCTTTCAGTGGTCTAGTTACACATTTGCAAAGCTCACAGCTAGCTCTGTAAGTCCATAGGGCATCTGATATTTCTGATGCTGGACATGGCCAGAAGAGCCTAAGGGGTTAGACATACAGCCAGCCTGGAGCACATTATGAAGCACAGCAGCTGAACTATAGATTCTTCAGCCTAATTGTCTCAGTCACCTTACATAGTAGTTGTGTTCTAAGCAAGTCAGTCCCACCAGAAAACCCTTGAAGGGTGATGAGGGGGCAGAGTCATTTGTTTTACTTGATTTTTCTTAAATCATTTATGCAGAATACAAGATATCCAGGTTCAAAATCCTTCTTTTGACAGAGATCTGAATATCTGCCCTCTATTTCCTAGAGAGACCTGTAGTCACAAAATTACCGAACTTCTCAAAGGCATTATCTTGGGCCCTTGCACAGAAGCTCTTTTTGTATAAATAACCATATTAAGCCAGCAGGGAAACAGTGGTACTGGAGGGAGCCCAGGTTTAGGGAGACCCCCTGAGAGCAGGGGACTGTGGCCTTATTCTTAGTTTCACTGAACTCATTCAAATTCATACAATTTTTCTAAAGAGATCTGAGAAATTGGCTCTTTGCTCCCTAATGTTCAGCAGTATTTTCGGTTAATTCTGATGCTGGAGATCATCATAAACAATAGTTGGGGTTTTTTCTTGGGAACATCCCAGATTTAATGTGTGGGTGTAGCACTTGTCTAGAATGATCCAGTTGACTAGTCTGCTTCCTCACTTTGAATCATTAGATATTTCCATCAAGCTGTTTGCACAGATTTAGTTTTCTTTCAGCTTTCAGGTTCCAGAAATCTTTTCTTATTTGCTGCGTCAGGCATTCGTCCTTCAGATGGTGTGGAGTAAACAGTGAAGACCTGGAGGGCCTTTCTGCACCCAGCAAAAGAGCAAACGTGTGAGGCTATGGTGTATCATGTAACAGGAAATAACTCTTGCTAGGACTTGCACAAAGATTAATGTAGTTTGGATTAGTGTTGAAAGAGCAACATTAATCCCTAGCTTGTTAATGTGCTTATATGAAATTTCTGTAGCAGTGCCTGCGTTTGAATGTCATCAATGCAAGCAGGACCCTCATCCTGACTGGATCCCCAGGGAACTGTTGTCACATAAATGACATGAATTAGGCACCTCATTAGGCATCTCATTACTCACCCTTCTGGTGCCTTAAAATCTTTCCTGTCATTCGGTTTCAAAGGGTACAGAATTCAAGTATCATCCAGTAGAAAACAGCCTGCAGGCAAGGAGATGCAATACAAATGTCCTGGGACTTTATCAAACACTTCTCGGTTACAGTCTTGTTCACAGTCCACCTGGCGGTGAACAGGTTGTAACACATGATGGCAGATGATGGAACATAAGGGACTCATTTCTCAGGAACAAATGATTGCAAAACAGAGGTATTCAGTGAAGGAAGGTACAGCAGAACCTTCAGGGCTGTAAGAGAAAGTGTAAACCCAGAAAACAACATGAACTTGCATAAGGATTTGTTTCAGCAGATCAGCTGAAATACTTCCATGGCATTACAGAAAAATGAAGAAAATAAGCTAGGTATATAATAGAAATAAGCAAATCAGTTTGTGCCACAGAACTACAGGATAAATTGTAAAATACCTATTTTCATACTTAGCTGTGAGACAGAAATGGCAGAGGCAGCACACTGGATTAATCACTTCTTTATTAATAACAAATACTTCTGTCCAGTAATCAGTTCTGAATTAATGTAATTTCTTTTCTTTACATTCATTGAATGAGGGTTCACTTAAAGTCAAATAGCTGGGACATCATGCACCTAATCTTTATTTGAGTTTAAGGAAGAGGTGATGTATCTTGCAGGTAGAACTGATTGACTGTGAGAGAAAAATAGGTTCCTCTTTTGGAAAGAAAAAAAGTATTTTGGTTAAAGAATGAGTTGGTTTATCTTAATTACTTATTATCTGGGGGGGAAATCCAGTGTCTTTGCAATTAGTTTCCAGACACAGAGGCTAGCTGGATTGTTTGGAGGGAGGTTCACCTTCTATCCTCCCCAGACATGCCATTTTGAGTTGTATGTAGTTTCCTTATGAGAACAGTTTGACTAGAACTGCTGAATTAACTGATGTTTCCGTTCAATGGATGACTTGGGAAAATATAAATAAAATATGGTTCTATGATGGTATATACTAAATCTGTGAAATGTCAAGTTGACCAACACTATGACCATGTCCAGATATCTTGCTCTCTTTCTTGTGTAGAACACCATAATAAAACGTCTGTTTATGAGCTTTGTCAAGACTGGTCATTCAGCTTCTTTATTAAGGATGATTTTGTAGTATTAAAATGATAGTGCTTTTTCCTGCCTGTTCTGAAATTGTAAAAGTGACTCAGCTGAAAAATTATTATTAGAGGAAAGCATAGGTTAAAGATATAGGCATTTGTTTTTCATTTCTTTACTGATATCACTACCTGTAAGCTCCTATTCCACCTGCAACAAGGTGGCTCCTCACATCTTCATGTTTGTGCCTGATGAAGGTCTTGCAGAGCCCTCACATGGGATTTCAGCCTAAACTGCTGTGGGTCATGGCTCAGGGCCCTTCTCAGCAGCCCATCCTGGTGTCACCCTCCAGCTCTGTTCCCCCTCTGCATCGTGAGTCCCATTCTCCTGCAACTCCCACCCAGCCCTACCCTACTCCCCATCCTCTCTCACCTGTGGTCTGCTGAAAGCCCTGGGCAAATTTTTCTCCTACCAAAACACCAGCCAACACTTGTATCACTGCAAATTTCTCATCATAAATTTCCTAAAGAAAGTTTCGTTGGGAGTTACAAGCCAAGACCTTTTCACAGCTGCATAGTGCAGTCCAAGCTGATTTAGATCCATCGATCGCTTAACAGTCTGCCTTAGGATCTTCTCTCACAAACATAACCCTATCTCTTAAAAGCAGGTCAGTCTGGCATTATCAACAGTTTGTTTCCCACACAGCTCATTAAATATATGTAGATCACATATATGATCACATATATATGTTGCACTCTGATACAATTTAGTACCCAGATGAGCAGTCCAGCATACAAAAGAAATCACATTTAAAGCTTCTTTGCTGCAGTGCTGCCAAATATTGTCCTGTCACTAACTTCTGTGGAGAGGCTAATTTACTCTGTGGATGAGGAATAATAACACCAGAAACTTTAATGAATATGGGTTGACAGTTGTAATGAAGTCTATTCTTATTCCCACTCTATGGCCTGTTTGCACCAGGAAGCACATGATAGGTATATCAATGTTTCAAGTGAATAAAAAGGCATTTCTATTAAAACAACATTATCTACCATTTAGTAATAGTCACATCAGCTTTTTTGATAACAAGGTATAGTAAAAAATATACAGTGCTAATGCATGTGGCAGAATTAAAGATATGTTAGATGACTTTTTTGAATTTCGTGTTTTACTTGTGACTTTGATCCTACAATTAATTTTTGCCTTTTTCTTTCTTTCTTTTTTGCTTTATGAAAAGCTGGAATGATGAGGAAAGGGGCAAAAAGTGAAGGAAAGGCTAAGTTCAATTGTTTTAAATTTTTTTGGTCACATATGCATAAATGAGTGAGAATCTTGACTGACTGAAAAGAAGACACTGAAGCTGAACAAAAGACTGCTGTTCGAAATAGCCCCTGAAATAACATACATTTTAGATTGTTACTTTTGGGATCTTTAGGCTGGGACTAATTTTACTTGACTTTAGTCATCTGCAGGTCAAATTCTCTAGTGCTCCTTTATAGTCAAAGGAGATTATTTTATGCATCCAGAGGTGATTCAGCCCATCCTAACATAGGTAAAACTATAATGCAATTATCTGAACATGATAAACAAAATGAAAGACGATGTAGATACTAATTTTCTCATGCATATCCCTGACATTTTCTGCTTGATACATAATAAAGCTCAATGTTCATATTTTAACATGCTTGCCTAGGAAATAAGGAATGTTGTGGGAATGAGACCCACATCAGGGGCTCTATAATATTTTAATGATCACTTCTAGAGAGCACCATCTGACAGGGTGCTCACCAGGATACTGAATTCTCTGGTTTGCCTATGGGAACAGATAACAAACCAAGGATTCAGAAGAGACTGTGAGCAATAGGCTCAAAATATCAGCTCGAAAGGAGTGGTATGGCTTTCTACTCTATCTTTCATAAGTTTGTTAGTTGTCTTTTTCTTATCTTTAATATGAGGGATTCAGCTCTCTGGACACCAAGTATGCTAAGTGGAGTTGACTTGTACCACACAAGCTCTGTGCTCACAAGAAGGGGAAGTTGGACAGACAGACTGTACAGGTGTCTGGCACCTACTGTAACATATGGAAGATTTCTAGAGCTCCAATAAGTATTGTGTGTTGTGCTGCATTTGTAATCTCAGTACTGACAGGTAATGAAAGCACCATTTTGGCATCTGAGAGGTATTAGAGGTGTCTGAGAGGTATTAGAAGGACTATGACTAGGGAATCACATCTGTCTCCATTTTGAATTTTGTAGTTTCACTCTATTTCTTTCATACAAGTGCTCAGGGTCACCCTGCATCACCCTCTTGTGTACTAATAGTGCCTCTAAGTTTTTGTGCCCAATTTTTTAGTTAAATTACTAAATAAGAAAGATCCCATCACCCAACCAGTCCCTGAAGCTCTTCAGTTCTTCTCTTAGCATACCTTGTAGTGATTTTCTTTATTGCTAGCTCCTTGTTCTCCCTGCAGTTCTACTTCAATTCATCATGTTCTCTGTTTTAACTAATTTCCCTTTGATATTGCTTCAAATGCTTTATTGAAGCCCAAGAAAATGTGATCTAACACATTTCTGTTGTCTATTAAATGTTTCATTAGTCAAAGGAAGATACATTCATTTTTCACATTCTTTTGTTAAGTTCACACCATACTTGTATTCTGTTTGCTTCCATGTTTAGTTATCCTTACCTTTGAATTGATTTAATGCTTTGCATTCTACTATGGTTGGATTAACAGGCTTTCTTTTGCCTGGATCACTGTTCAACAATATCCAATATAGGTGTTATATTTACTAAATTCTAGCAATTCTGTGTCACTCCTCATCAACCAACTTCTTCCACATTTCCTTACTGACTTTTTTTCAGAGTTTTCATTTCATATATTTTGTTCTGCATTATGCTTCAGCTTAAAAATGTTGCTTTCTACTGCATGCCCACGTCCTCTTACACACCTGGTATTTGGTCTTATGTTCAGTGCCTGTATTCTCACTGAAAAGTGAAATGACAAATGCTACTTTCAAGTCATACCTAGAATATCTTAAATTTATACCTCACCTTTGTTTCTTCTTGCCCTCTTTTTTTATCTCTCTACATGATTGACATTTTTCTTGCTACTTAATTATTGTTTCAAGGTCTAATTTGGTTTGATAGCTTTCATTTTATCCCTACATTTCCTAATTAGAGCCCTTTTGAATGCCTGGAATCTTCCATTTAACTTCAGGCCTCTAACTGAAATGCTAAGCCAGATGTAAAATTATTTCATACTTCCCATATAGTGAATGGAGAGAAACAGGCAGAAAGTGATTCAACTCACATCTGGTTTTCTTCATTGACGGTAATAAGGAAACTAGATGACTATGTTCCTAACCCAAACAAATCTATGAAGCATCTACATTTATGGGAGATTTGTCTTAGATTTGGCTACTTTTCTGTCCCTTACATATATCACCTCTGCATTTTTTTAAAATCAGTTAGTATTGTGAGATGCTGAAGTACTTTTCTAAGATTGTATTTTTTGGAGAACCAGCCTCTTTTCACCTTTGACCCACAGAAATTTCAAATCTTCACTCATTCAAATACCTGAACTTTTTACTCCAGTTGACTTCTGATTGATTCCTTGATTTTTCCCAATGAAAGTCAAGATACTGTTACTAGTCAGTCAATGCAACTACATATTTTGTAGTCATCTCTTAACGTCCACAGTACTTAGCAAAACCCAAGCCAAAGTAGAAATACTTCATAATAGGGACAATAATTACTGGTAAACACTGTGCTGACAGATGAACCAAGGTTCATCTGGATCCTGCAGCTGTTAATATTATATGTTACCAATCTAGAAAGAGATCTTTCTGGTTAAATACAAATGCTTAAACACATGATAATCACCTTTAGCCTCATACCATAGTTAAAGAAAAGAAATAGACTCTTCTTATAAAGATCTATTCATATATTTTAAGTGTGTACTTTAGGGTGAGATTAATCACATTCTTGGTACGTATATATTTCAAAGTGTGAGATCCAACATTAAGGGAATGATCTGTTCAGAATTTTCCCAGAAATCTCAATCAGATATTCAACTGCACATAATTTTGATCCAGATCAATTGTTTTTTCCTTTCAAGTTATTTGCTTTTTTTTAATTCTATCACATCATAATGCTTAAGGCTAATTGCTCTTCCTTTCCTTCCTTCTCAACTCTGCCCACAGCATGTACACTTCACTAATTATGTTCCACTCACAGCTTGCTCTGCCATGTTATTGCTAACTCTGTCCTTAGATTCCTGTTCTGAGATTCCATCTAATATATTTGGAGCCCTCAGAATTTAAATATTTGGCGTCTCTGTTTACAGTCAAAAATTAAAAATGAGTTGAGTTTAAAAAATTCAGAGTTAAAATACAGGAATATTTGGCAAAGAATTGGAGATTGGAGAGAAAGTATAAAATAAATAACATAAAATAACAAAAATGAAGAAAAGCAATATGTTTGCTTGTAAGCAATTGTTTTGAATAAGTGAATCTTCACTGTACATATGTTTTCGAATGACACTTGAAGACACAAAAAACCTGATGATGCAGAAAGATTCAGGAAGCCTCTGTGGTCAATAATGCTCTTGGACAAATAATGTAGAAGTGTGGGAAAAGACAGAAGAAAGCCAAATTCTTGGTGCTGTTGATAACAGGGAGAGAAGAGAGAAGGAGAAAGGCAGATCTCTGGAGAGGGATTACTGGATTCCACCTCTTTCAATTTTCTGTCTTTTCCCACATAGCTTTTGTTATTACAAAGCAATGAAACGTCCCAGACTCATCAATATTGTAAAAGTAATAAATTCAGATTTACAGACAGGTAAATGGCAGCTTTTACCTGTGTTCGTTACATCGGTTGGCTTTAGGATTGGTATTTCTTCTGCAGAGGTGTCTGAAAATAAAAAGGTTTCCAAATCCAAATCCACCTGTTAAATATTCTGAAGTGAGATATCAGAAACTCCAAATTAGCTTTTGGGTCTATCTCCTATGTCCTGACAGGGCTGAGGAGAACATGACAGGGTGACATCTCTGCCAGGCTCAATGAGACCACGTATGAGGTGGCAGCTGAAGCGGGCAGGCTCTTCTTCTGGCATGGGTTCTAAGTTGCACGGTCTCCAAGTTGCACGGTCTCCAGCACGGCACTTGGGAAAGGAGGGAAAGAGCCTTTTTCCCGCTTCATTCAATCTCCAACCCTGGTGGCTACTATGCTTGAGGAGGAAATACTATCTGTGACAGTCAGTAGAGACTGCACCTAGGCTGCTAAGCTGATAGGGATGGGACTGCAGCGGTGGCAGGTGATGGACCATGCTATTCAGTTTCCAGCCCATTCCCAGAGCCAGTTAGCACCCTGCAGGCAATGCCACCACATGCATCCAGGCACCCCAGCTGACAGCATCAATGAAAGGTGCCTGTTTTGGAGCAGGGAGGGCAAGAGACCCTGGCCACAAGAGGACACAAGACACACAATGCTTTCCAGGACCAGACGTGATGATCTTTATTTGCCTGGATAGGTGTCACCAGGAGGCTGTCATCACCCTCTCCCTGTAGGGGCACGGAGTTTACCTACATGACACACAGTGTAGATTTCTGTAGTAAGCCCGTGCTGCCTCACCTGCACTGGTACCACTACAATTATTTAAAGACGTAGACGTGCCTCAGACTCAAGGCAATACGTTCAACTTTGTCACTGAATGAATTCTCTCAAGGAAATTCTTGAAACAACTGTTGGCCTTAGCTTTTGCTTGGGAAGGATCAACACATAGGTTTTCATTAAAACATGTGATTTTCTGAATATTTCCCCTTCCTAGTTGTGTTTCCTCATTCCCATGGACCTGTGTCTTCCGTGCATTTGTCAGTCCCCATCAGAATAGTTCTACCAGACCTGGAAGTGGGTACGTGACTGTTGCAGCAAAATGCAAATACCTTCCAGCAGCCTTTGCTCAAGAACAAAGCCTCAAGCAGATACTAGTAATTGAATCACTCTACTAAATAAATTGTAAGCACCTGAGTCATGCATCATTTTAATGCTCTTAATGCTTTTCAATAAAACTGATATAAATTACTGAGTCAAAATAATTTCCCAGCAATACAACTTAGGTTAAAGGCTCCTTTTCTGAAAAGCCTTCTGGGAGGAGCTGAGATATATTGGCATATTCTGCTTAATTCCACAACTGGAGTATGGTAGCAACTATTGCACTGGAGATGTTTTTCTAGAAAACTCTCCAGAGAAATGAACAAAATTGCCATGGGGACAAGATATTATGGGATGATGAAAATCCTGTTGCACTTTCTGCATTATTATTTGCTTAACAGCAAACATAATGCTTTTGCCTTTTCTTTTCATTATCCTCCTTGCACCAATAACAAACACTGTTGCCTTTAATCGACCATATCGAGTGCGCTATAAATTGCTTGTGAGCAGGGCACATTCTTGTCCATGCTTGCCCACATTCTTGTCCATCCTCTGTGCTAATGATTCAGTGGTTAACATGACAGCCAGCTGGTTTTGGCACTATCTTTTTTACTAAAAGGAAAAATACAGAATTATTTGTACAGCTGCACCAAAATGTGGAATGTTTCTTGCGGAAGGATTTATCTCACCGTTATAAAAGTCTTTTTATGGTTAATGAAGAAAGACAGGAAACTCTCTAAGAGTTGGTTCAACCCAACTCCATTCTAAAGGAGTTATTTCAGGCAGTTTGAGTGAAATATGTTCCCCAGATGCCTCTTACACAACCTTGAGAATAACGGGAGCTACCCTACTAACAAACTGAATCCCTGACTTTACACAGACCAAAGTAGTTCCAGTGAGTCCTATCCTTAATATGCTGGGGTTCTAGCACTAAAGAAGGGCACGGCTGCAATGATTTTTTCCAGTCATCTAAAGCAGTTTGTCTGCATGTAGATGTCTTCACGTCCTTCATCATTCAGACTCCGCCAGTGCAGTGGAAGAATTTCCTTCCTCTAATCCATTTACCCGTAAATTATCTCCTCTCCAAGGTCAACTGTGCATCTAGCAATCTTATTAATATTTCTTAAGAAAGGCTTAGGGCAGACAGGACAAGCCAAGCATAAGCAGCTACTTATTTACTCACAGTACTTCCTACAGCAGCTGTAACTGTGCAGCTCTCCTTGCTCTCCCTCTGCCTTTGGGCATATATATTGCATTTAAGTTTTCCTCATTAGCTGTTGCAGATGAAATCACAAGTACTGCTTTTTGAGTGCTGGTCTCCCTCTGCTCTGATGAATGTGATTATTTCAGTCCGGAAGCTACAAGGTATTTTTTGTCAGTACCCCCAGGTCCTTCTCAGCAGGGTTACTCTCAATCTCTTCATCCCCCAGTCTGTCTTGATACTGGGGGTTGCCCCCATCCAGGTGCAAAAAGACAGAAGGTGAGAGTGAAGGGTGAGAGAAGCATCTGAGCTTTGTATTTTATTCTTTCATCATAATTATCCATCTATATGCCTGTCCTTACATTCACTGCTCTGTATAATGAGGTAGGTTCATCTGTAAACAGCACGGATGGATGCGCGCACCATCTATAGCACTACTGTAAGTTTAACAGCTAGGACTCTCAATTTCTGTGGACTTTGCTGAACATTAGATACTCTTTATATACTGTGTTTTCAGAAAAAAAATAAATTAAAATTCCTTTTTCCTGTTAAATACAAAATGTGTTTTACAAGCAATATATACTTGATGGGACTTCATGCCTTAATTCTAACAGTGTCAAACTTGCCAAGCTCAGGAGAAAAACTAACCTCAAATGTTTTCAGTGCTCTTGGCTCTCAAGACCCTCTGAATTTCATGTGGCTTAAAAAATTGTTGTGAATACGCTCTTTCCCTGTATTTGTCAGCTTTGGGCAGGAAACTGTTTTGTAAATATATGAAGTAATAGGTGGTGTAGAAGTTTGGAAGAGCTAATCTGGGAAATTTTGAGGGTATTTGACTAGTATATTTTCTAAAGGAAAGAGAGACTTGCTTGGCAAAGGAAAGAAAAACACAGAGTTGCCAAGCATATTATGCTTGAGAAATAATGAAAAATTCTCTATTAACAATTTAACAGTCTTGTATGATTACTTTTAACACATATTGAGTGTCTAAATCGTATTTAATGGAATTTCTCAAGTGGGTAGCAATTTATTTCATTACTTGCCCAACTATAATTTTTATTAAAATTGAATCACTTTTGAGCCATTATTGTGACAATAAAACTTAGGGGAATTTTTTCACTCCTCCACCTGTGAAATTCCTATTAACACCGAAGGGAATTAAGGCCAGATTCTTGCTTTACATAAAATGAAGAATTTTTCAAGTCAGTTTAACTTTTCTTAATTTTACCCCACAATAACATGTGAATATGTTCACAAATATTCCTCAAAGGAGAAAAGAAGATTTTTCTTTGCAGGACTTAGGAATATACGAGACACAATATCTCTTCTCAGAAGAAATAAACTGTGAAAATAATTCCTAGATGTTTTATTAGAAGTTGTGTTCAGATACATTGAGATGAGCTATTCTTTGAACAAATGGTTCTTTGAATGAATTTAAAGGAAAATACACCTGGGTTTTGCAGTATTTTGGCATGTGAGAAGAATTAGGCTTTTCAGATGAAAAATAGAGAGAAATCAAGCTTTTAAATGATCCTGCTCTCCTTTCACTGCTTGTCTTCAACTAACAATAATACCTGAACAACAAAAAATTATCCCCTTCATTCCTCTTACATATAATATGAATAGAATGATGATAACTCTCTCTATTTTGTTGCAGTTTTAATTGCTTCACAAATATTATTTGTGTTCTCAGATATAATGAGGAAAGAATATATGGCATAGGTATTAGAGGAATGAACTAATGGTCCACTTTGCACAACATCCCAGCTCTAAAAGAATGAAGTTTGGATGTTGCAAAGTGAAATTCCCCATAGTGGAATTTGAGAATACCAGTATCTGAAAGGATATTCCTCTGTCACCTGAGGCAATTCTAACCCTGCATCTTGCACTGCAAGTTCAAAGACCAGTGACTACTTCAAAAACACTAAAATATGAAAAATATATGCAAAATATATTTAAAAAAATCACAACCTATTCACTGTGGCATTTTTATATTTTTAACACTCATTAAACTGAATCTGATCACTCTCTTTATATTGTAGATATCCATCTGTGAAACAGTATAGACAAAAGAAGCACTATTATTAGATAAATTTTGAGACTAACAAACTTTTCTTTGGGTGTGAAAGACAAGCAGACAGCTTCAGAATCAAATATGATATGAGATTATTTACTTAGAGTTTAATTACAGGTGTATCAAGTAACTATCTCTATACGAAAAGACAGCTGGCATATATGGGGCTGAGAAGCCACCACTAAGAAACAGGTAAGGCTAACCAAAATTTCCTTGGGAAAAAAACCAAATCCTAAGTTATCTCTGGAAGAAAGAGAAAGACAAATTTTGACCTGTGGACAGTGGACAGGTTAATGACTGGGAGGGGGGATCATGATGTGCCATAATTGTTGGTGTGTTGATGCTGTGGTTTTTGGTATCCAGCAGAGCCATGTGATTTCGTTTGCAGCTCATCTTTGAAAGGCATTGTCTACGTCTCCCTTAGTTTGTCCTGTGTAGCCACCAAGAGGGCACATGGTGCACTGGATGAAGTGTCTTCCACTGCAAGAATTTCATGTACAAGCTGGAGATTATAATAGTTTTATGATGGTGTGTTCAGAGTAAGGATGGAGTAATTGACAAGCTTTTTGTGTCTTTTAAATACATGATCTAGGGAAAAATCAGTCCTTACTGATCCTTACACGGATGCCTATTACTGCATTCCTCAAATTCCATAACAATCCACAGCATTCACCTGAACTACTTCTCATAGCTCTGGGAACAGTTTACTGGGTCTTTAGCGTGTAAGGCATTATCCTAAGGGATTTCGGAGAGAAAAAGCTGTGATCAAATCTTACAAAACTTTAGTGAAGCAACATCCTGATGAGCCTGCCTTGTGCTGGAGGCCACTGGATAATCATTTCCAACTAAGTCATGTGAGTCCAATTTCTTGAGAACATTGTAAGCATGAAAAAATAATTTAATTTAATATTTGAAACCTAATCCTTGTCCTTGCTCATGACTCTCCATACAAGCTTGGCTCTTGCGCCATCCTCAGCAGCACCAGCTGGAGAAACTGCTGCTCACCAGTCCCTCCCTCTGCTCTACATCAGAGCTGGTGCCTCCCTGACACGCTTCACTCAAATCACTTGAATTTGATTAAAAAATTACAGTTGCAAAGTTTTAATAGTCCAACTTATTTGGGGTGAGGTAACATGAATTCATTTGAATATCTCAGCTGGATGTTCTGAGAGGACAGTAACCTGTGGTGAGCTGGAGGAAGCCACTGCCGGAAAGTGACGTATTAATAAGGTCTTTTAATCTCTTTGCTTTGGCCTGAGTCTGCATTCTTGGGATCATAGGTGGTTCTCTTGTAACTACAAGAATCATATGCCCAAAACAATTTTTATATAAATTAAATAGATCATGAATTTAATATTTTCAGTATTTATTAAAATTTATCCTTTTGTTTAGTCAAGAAACATTCTCAGAATTGTGTTTCAAGGCAGTTTAATGTGCTAACTGTGGTGTTTGATTATTTGAAATAAGCATTTTCTTTAGTATTCAGGTTTAAAAAGATGTGAGAAGCTGATTGCTTCCTTTTAGCTTAGCATTGCCACAATGGCCATTGACAGCATCTTCTTGTAGTGAGCATCTTTAAAGAAGCCCTTTTTTTATAAGAGTTTAAACTAAATTAGTATTTTCCTTCTTTTGGTCATACAACAAATATTCGATTCGTTTGGCTACCCTGCTTATGTTTGGCAATTGTCCTGTGGTCTGTGGCTTCATGTCTAAGAAATACATGTCTAAAACCATTTAACAGCTAATATTATTACAAAGATGATAGATTACACCCTTGGTTACCTGTGGTAGCATCTAAATGCTTCCCTTGTCATCGCTTGGTTCAAAGACATCCACCTGCTAAGTGAAACCTTTGTGGGTGCAGGGCTGCGTGGGGTGGACAGGGCTCTAAGATGGCTATCAACACTTGTGAGTAGGTGAGTAGCTCCACAGGAGATACTACCTCCTTCTGATTTTTGGAACATCTGAAAGAAAAGAAGCCATTTGAAAAGTACGTATTTTTGTCAGTGATAGAGGCACCAGAAATTTTGAACCAAATCATGGTGTCTTCCACCATCTTGTGTATCTCCCTACTCCCTCCAGCTCTCTTTGGCAAAGAGCTGTCTCTCTCAGAAGGCAGGGCCAATCCATGAAGCATGTACAGTGAAGGCAAGATAAAGAACTGAGTGGCTGCTACATGCATACCAATAGCTCCCAAATGTCTCCAATGTACCTGGTGGCCAGACACATACAGGTTTTTACAGGGGGGGAGTTAGAATACTATACACTCTCTAAGAGAAATTCTTCAAAATAAAGAAATTATTGATTGCACAAATTTTGTTGATCCCCAGCTAAAGGTAATAAGTAATGAAGGTAAAATTCCTGTTTGGTACTCATGGTCTACTGGCAGTTATTTAAGGATCATTGCGGACCGCTATACAAAGTGGAGATCATATCCAGATTAAAATAGAGTCAAAGAATTCCAAGTTTATTAAAATGCAAGTCTCCTTCAAAAAATGGACCCCTGCCACTTTAAGACTGCACCAATCACTGGTCAATCTCATTACTCAATATTTAAAATGATTGTTCTAGTTGCCACACCTGAACAAATAAATAAATATGTTGCATCTATCACAAGTCATCTGTATCTAGAAGACTTCCTGCTTAAGAAACACACATAAAAGACAGTGGATATCATGTGAGATATACAACATGAACTGAAGACGAAGATTGCCTAAACTTTCAAATTACAGCCATTACATATCACAGCAGGATGACAGTTTCCTGCAGTGATTTCCTGCTCTGTCTGCTCATGTCCAAAAGACTCAGAGAACTCAGGCTTCTTACGGAGGTGTCTTGAGTTTCATGTAGTTATAGCATCTTGACTGAGAATCTTAGTCAGGGCTTCCATGTCAAATTATCAAAGCTTATCCAGTCCACAACAAAAGGAATTCCAGCTCCCTGTCTCTTCCTAATACTCATTCCAAAGCATTGCAATCAAGTTCATATAACATTAACGTAAAACTTATTAACAATATTAACAATATGGTTTATGAAAATATTGAAGTCAAATCCTTGAGCAGTTGTTAAGAGATGGAACGACCAGCTGCACCATGGGAAAGCATTTCTGTGGACTTGTTTTCTGTTTTCCTACAAACCCAAGAAACTACAGTAAATCTTCTTGAAGCTAAATGAGCATCACCTTAACTACCAACCCAGAGATCTGGAAGTTTGTTGACACACTTTATAACAGAATAAGAATTGCACAGATTTAAGTCCTTGGCCATGAAAGTCTGTGCATGGGAGGACAGAGGGGGGCATTTTATTGACCATTCCCTTTCAGAAGGAAAGGTAGGATCATGCCCACACTCCAGTTTCTTTGATGGTTTGGTGTGTTGGGACAGTGACATAGTCTGGATCTAGTAGGATCTGGGATGGTAAAGAGGAAACAGTGAATTAATTGTGTCTCACAACCACAGTCCTTCCTGCCTCACCCATTGCTCAGACCCATGTCTAAATTCAGAGTATGGCCCCAATATATGGCCACTTATGAAATGAGTGGTCATCTGTAAGGTGCCAAAATTTCAAAATTTTGTATTCCAGTTTAACTCCTGCAAACCTCAAAATTCTTGGGCACTGGATTCTGGCCTACCTCTTGTTCACTGAAGGATGATATAACACCAATGGACTGCAATCACTTTGTGACCATGCCTTCGTAAGAAGCTACTAATTCAGACATTGCTGACAGGAAATGACATGCAACTTATGAAACTTGTTTATACACTATACACAAGTGTGGAAGTGATTTCAGCTTTGTTATTGTTGATAATACTCAAAGAGAAGATACAGACATAAAAAGAAATCTGAATTCCTGTTTAATTAAAATCAGTCATTGAGGCTATCTCTACATGTCATCTCTTAGTTTGCAGATGGAACCTGGTCAAATTGCTTGGATGATGTAGGAAAATGACTAACTCAATTATTAGCGGCAGTTCTTTATTATAAAATGTGGATGAAGGGACCTACTGATGAATGGAGGTATACAGGCAAAATTGTGCAATCCAAGTCAATACCTATTTCAGGCTCAGTTTCAACACTCTTGAAATAATGTCTTGCAGAGATAGATTGGAAGCGTTTCATTTTCAGTACATATTCCTTGGTTTCCCTATATTTTTTAATAACAGACCTATTTTTTTATCATGTAGCAAATTTTCTCCTTGCCTAGCTCCCCCAACCACTTCTTTGCTATTATCTAGCTGTTACCTAGCAAGGACTGGCCCATATAGTGATGTAAAGGGCTTGTGTCTTTTTCTGTTCAGTTATTGTTCCTCAAGTCCCAGAACCTGCTTATATGAATTTATCTCCCAATCCCATCCAATTGAGAAAAAAACAGCACCTTCTTCCTTGTCTGGGTATGTCCAAGACCTTCATACCCCATCTTGCTTCTTTGGCACAGTATGAGTGAAGAAGAGGTGAGAAAAAGACATGTACAGATACTTTTATAGATTTAAGACATGAAATCAGAGTGTCTGCATGTTTAGTTAGTTGAAGTTTCCTTTGACCTAATTTGAAGTTCTTTATACAGTTAATGAGAATTGTTGCTATGACTATGTTAAGTATCCTTCCACTTTGTCTTTCCGTAAGTCAAAACTGCCAAATGGAACTGGCATGACATTTCTTGATGGAATTTCAACCATATAAAAATAATAAATGGCAAAATTCCCAGCTAGAATTTTGACAAATCTGCTAAAAATCCTAGCACTTGGGCTAGACGCCACAGGATAATACAAATTTTACTGTGAGAAGATAAACAGTTCTGTAGTGGAGGAGTGTTACCGTGGATGTTGGCAGGCTTTCAGTGAAATGCTCCTGTTCTACTGCAGGGGTCTTCCTGGGAAAGCACCCACTCTTGTCCCTGAGTGTGGTGATTAAGGCGCTTGACAGTGATATGGGACATATGAGTCTGAATGCTGATGAGCTGAGGGAAGAAATGAGCAGTATTCCTGAATATGTCCTGGCTGCTTTGCTGCTGTATAAGCTCGCAAGAGTCATCGCTGTGGTCAGTGCTGTCTCCAACCCAGCTGGAGGGCAACAGCAACTTCGGGGCACAGAGGGGAGCAGCCTCCCAGGGCAGATGGGAAGATCAGCACCTTGTTGGGGTTACCTCTGGGGCCAAGGCATGAAGCAGGCACCTGACCTGTCAAGAAGTGTTTCTGGGAATCCCTGAAGCAGAACTCATGAACCAGTAGACCTATAGGAAAGGCAAAAGTGCCATGTGAGGTCATTTCTTCAGTTCAGCTCACCCCATTTAAATCAGAGCTGCATCTTTGCCAATAAATCTTCACCGTGTCCACTGACAAGGTTATCTTCAAACGCTTTAAACTTCTGACTAAAGCCACAAGACAGTTCCCGTTTGCATCCTCTAATGCCTAGACCCAGGACTGAGTACCCATATGAGTTTGAACCCTAAAAGCTGCTGATGGCTTTGGGGTCAGCACGAGATGGCAAATCCTCTCTTGGATATGCATGCAAGGCAAAAGCAGTCTTGCTTACACGTCTCAGAGCCGTGAAGGCTGCCTCAGCTCTGAATTTTCCCTGCTTGTGCTGCCAAACGCATTCCCAAGGCAAGACCCAGCTCTCCCCCCCAGCACTCACCAGCCACTCCATAAATGTCAGCTCCGGCACGCAGGCAACAGACACTGGAAGGGGAAGCCAACAGCTATGAAGGAGCTGTGACATGCCTATCAGCAGCCATGCAAAAGTCAGTGAGAAGTAATTCAGAGAAATAATTCAGTCAGTGAACTTCCTAAACACTAGAAAGGGCTCACTAAACTGCTTGCCAGCCGGTTGTGCTGCTTCTCGCTGCTCTGAGTGCTTCACCCCAGATCTGCTGGACACAGCAAGCAGGGTGTTTACAAAACACCTAGCTGAAAGCAAAGAGGGTACGTACCATATGCTGACAGCTGCTGCTACGTGCAGAGATACAAACAGTTTAAAATGGCCCCGCTTTGTGTCTGAATTTCTTTGCGGAAATAATGACAAATACTCTATGAAATTCAGACAGATACTCTACAAATACATTTTGGGGTGCTGTTCCATGACCAGCAGAAGCAGCATATTTTACCTTGCCACTACCAAAGGGAGAGTTCTTAGCATCCCAGCCTCATGCCTGGCTGCCTCCCTGCGCCCCTATTCCAATCTGTGATATCCCAGCCCTCCTTCATGCTGGCTCGGGTGTTCCTCTCACCCTTAGGGAGCCAGGGCAGTTGTTAACCCTAGCAGAAAACTACCATTGGTCAGGTTGGGGTTATTTTTCTGGGCTGCTTTCCTGTAGCTTCAGCCATCTGAGCCAATTCATTGAGGGCACACTTGATATCATAAGGGCACAGGGAAACAGCAGGAGTGCTGGCCAGGATGGGAGGAGCAGGAGCACCCTGTTACAGCAGCAGCGAGCTTTTGGCAAAGCTGCCCGCATCCTCCTGCAGCCTTAGAGGTAAACATTCGTGCCACTTAACCCAGCGGTTCAGGGACCTGGGCTCTGACCTGGGTCATGCATGCACTCCAGCCAGCCAGTTCAACTCCAGTTTCCTTTGGAAGGAGGCCATGCCTTTTCCCCAGGCCACCTCGCAGACTGCAGAGCTCAGCTGCTGTGGTGCTGGGGTTGTTTTTCTGAAGTTTCCAATATGTTTGCTCTCACTGGAAAAGTGGTTTCTTTTCCTCTTTTTTCTCATGTTCAAAAAGAAGTAGATTATTTTTAGCTGCTATTGCTCCTTTTGAACTTGTGTTTGGGCACAAAGTCAACACACAATAATTCTTCTTCAAAAGATGGGTGTCTCAGAAATGACAGGCAGGAAAGAGGGAACTGAATGACAGTGGTTCTGCAACCCCTAGATGAAGTGCAATGCATCATGTTCAGAAACGGGCACAGGAAATGATAATAGGACATCTGGGATATTGGAGAACTTTAGAATCTACAGCTCAAATCCTCATCATCTTCCATTTGACTTTGGAGACATGTATTAAAAAGTTCTTCTGAAGACCCCTGCATCCCCAAGGTTCCTGTAGTTCTCTAGGGCAATTTCTGCCATTTCTTCTTTAGTTGTGAAAATGCCCTTAGCTGATAGGCTGTGTGGAGTGCTCTACTGAGACCTTTACATTGTGGTGTGGGGGTTGCCAGGGGCAAGTATGGGAGAACAAGAGGAGGAAGCCATAAATCTGTGACTACATGGGCCAGGTAGTAGCACAGGTGATGGTTCTGTAACCATGCTGGGATATCAGGTTCAGAGAAAAGATAAATTTGTATAATCAGCTATGTCACTAAAATTATCAGGGACAAGATGGGCTAAAGGAAGGGGTTCTTCATCTTTGACATGCTGAGGTCCTGCATGAGTGCCACACTGAGAAAACTGAGGGGCAGTTTCTGGAGGTCCCTTATCTCGTGCTACAAGGAATTACAGATTCTTGTCCTTCACAAAGAGCCAGGTCCCTTTAGCACCTCTGAAAAATTAGGTGATTTTTATCCAGGAGACTGATTATAGATTTAGATACTTGTAAGTTTAAAATACTGGTCCAGTTTAGGAATGAAGAAAAAAAAAATACTGTCTAATAGTATGATTGCGAAATCAGGGGTTTTTGGGCAAGGTAAACTGTCATGTGTTAGCTTGCTTCTAAACGCAAATTTGTTTTCTGTGTTTCTGTGGGAAATCAGAGGATGTTATAAACTGAGTCATGCAGTTATTGACTTTAGCAAGCACACAAATGGTATAAATAGAGAAACACTGGCGAGCCTTGGGCAGGAGAAGAAGAGATTGAGAGATCTTAGAGCAGGGGCTAATAGATCGGGGAGGCAAAGATGAAGACAAAGATCCTTCCTCTCCTTGGGTTACTATATGTTGCATGTTCTTGTGCTTTCCCAGTGGTTCCAGAAAAAGAAAAAGAAGATATGCAATTTGCTAAGGTAAGGACTACAGACAGAATTTAAAAAATATTTTATTGAGAAAATGAATGTGGTGATGTAGAATATTTTATTAACAACTCTCTGAATTTGAAAAGAAATGTTTATGTGGTAAACCGTTGCTTTTTCTTCCCCATCAGAAATATCTGGAAAATTTTTATGATTTTAAAGAAGAGAAAAATTCTCTATTTAAATCAAAGAATCTCAATCACATGGCTGACAAAATCCGAGAAATGCAGTCATTCTTTGGGCTAGAGGTGACTGGGGAGCTGAATCGCAAGACAGTAGACATGATGAAGAAGCCTAGATGTGGAATACCAGACGTCCGTTCATACAGCACCTTCCCACAGCGCCCTAGGTGGAGGAAAGAAGATGTGACATATCGGTAACATATCTAAAGCATGTTTCTCTGCACACCACTAGGAAGCTTTGTGAATGCTAGGCAGAAGTAATGCCAACAGGTTCTTTACTATTTATTCCTGTATTTCTCCGTATAAAAGCCCCATTCAGGATGAAAGGCCACGAATGTGGGGTCTATTCATATCCTTTGCTTTAGGCTTCCACACGGTGATGAAAATACCAAAATGAGAATTTGCATTAGTTAGTAGTTAGTTAACAGCCTAGTAAATAATATTCTCGGTGGATAAAAGGGATACAACTGAGTATATAGGCTAGAATTTCTGAAAGACATGAAAGAAACTGTGAAAACTTCCTCTGTTATGTAAGCAAATAATTTGAAAATAAACAACTCAAGACACATAAATAATAATAATCACTGATTAAAATATTTGGCCGTGATATTATATGCCCCAGCCACATGTGATCTGGTTGCTTTTAATTCCTCGCTCCTTATTTCATAGGATTTTGAACTACACTCCAGACATGCTACAAGCTGATGTAGATCAAGCAATTGCAAAAGCCTTCCAGCTCTGGAGCAGTGTCACCCCTTTGAGATTCACCAGGATCTACAGTGGTGAAGCAGATGTCATGATCTCCTTCGCAGCTGGATGTAAGGAGACTCACTTACCTGGGAATGAGTATTTGTCAGTTTTTCTAACAGAGTTGATGGAAAACATCACTTTTCCCCCTTTTTTTTTTCAGTTCACGGTGATTTCTACTCCTTTGATGGCCCAGGAGGAACTCTGGCTCATGCCTACCCTCCTGGCAGTGGGATAGGAGGAGATGCTCACTTTGACGAAGATGAAAACTGGACCAAATTTACTACCTATAGTGGTAGGTAATCTTAAGTATTGCTTTGCCTGTTTTTTATTAGACAGTGTTGTCTTGAAGATACTGAAAAGTCACAGGATCCCGCAGCAGTAGTTCCAGTATTTACTGAGATGTAAAATATCCGTGTAATTTAGTAAAATGATTGTGCAAATTCTGACCTGGGCTGCAGTCATGGCAGTCCCCAGAAGTCAAGGCACAGACTGCAATTACAGCTTTAGTGAAGGAAATAACATCAGTATGAAACAGCAATATTGGGCAGTCATGACATTGCAAGGCAAAGAACTTTCACCCTCAGCTAATGACCTTAAAATTTGTAATACTGAACTCTTTTTTTTTTTTTTTAATTTAAAGTGATGTAAATCTTTAATTTCTCCAAATGAAAAAAAATATCTTGAGTTTTTTGGTAAATAGAATTAAATATAACTGAAGTGTACTGGTTTCCAGCAATGTCCAGGGATGAAGTTACATGTTACTGGTCTTTGTGAAGTAGTTACGAGGTGAATTCCATGCCAAAATCTGACCAGATGAATAAAATGTTCTGAGCCAGTTTTCAGTTATTATTAACATTAAAGAAACTTTGATTGTTTTTTGGCAGGAAAATTTCTGCAATATGAACAAAAATTGTCCCAGATTGGTTTCCTTATGGGAAAAAAATATTTATAATTCGAAATTCATTTCTCCTCCAGGATGCCAGAGAACCTCTTACTTGGGACATAGTTAGATTTTTCTGCTTTATTAAGATAACAAATCATATATTATCCATAAGAGGATGGCACCTGTATCCCACTGTCATGCAAGAAAATGTCTTTAGTGTTTGTTCTTTGTGTGGACTTTTTTTAGGATACAACTTATTTCTCGTTGCTGCTCATGAGCTGGGCCACTCACTGGGTCTTGGCCATTCCAACGTCCTTGGTGCTTTGATGTATCCTATATATATGGCCAGGGATACAACAGACTACAGACTTCCTCAGGATGATATTGATGGCATTCAGGCCCTCTATGGTAAGCATCATTTTTTGGTGGATGATGGATAAACATTTATAGTGAATTTTACTCAACAGCTAAAATGTACTAAACTTTCTACCTCAAGAAGGATACTGAGGTTTAATTTCCTGCTATTATTTTTGGGTAAATATCTTGGGGTTTTTGTGGCTAAAAGACTATATCTGCAAAATATAATCTGTGGGCTGTATCCATGCCAGTAAGTCAAAATGTCCAAGAGCATTTCTCAAACGGTACCAGAGGAACAGCCCATGTCTTTAGTATTAAACTCTGTTACCTTCTACAAAAGGGTGGTTACACGTACAACTGCCCTTTGGAAATGATGTTTGCTCTACGTTAACTTCTGACACATACAGTGTGAGAGACCAGAGTCTTGTCAAGGCAAACAATGCCAGAGACAATTTTAACAGTCAGCAGCATGGACAGTCAACTTAAATTGCCCAGGAACTTTCCCTGGCATTAATTTTCTAGTTGAGTTTTAACCTTTAACCTATGAATATGGCTTTATAAAGTACAACCTGAAGCTCTGCAACGTGAAAGACTCTACTCCACCTCACAATTCCACACTTATCTTCCCAAAGGACCCCCCAGGGAATCTCCTGCACTTCCAACAAAAGCTTTTCCCCCACAAGAACCAACTGAAATGACACCTGCAGAAGCACCAAAATCTTTAATTTCTCCAAATGAAAAAAAATATCTTGAGTTTTTTGGTAAATAGAATTAAATATAACTGAAGTGTACTGGTTTCCAGCAATGTCCAGGGATGAAGTTACATGTTACTGGTCTTTGTGAAGTAGTTACGAGGTGAATTCCATGCCAAAATCTGACCAGATGAATAAAATGTTCTGAGCCAGTTTTCAGTTATTATTAACATTAAAGAAACTTTGATTGTTTTTTGGCAGGAAAATTTCTGCAATATGAACAAAAATTGTCCCAGATTGGTTTCCTTATGGGAAAAAAATATTTATAATTCGAAATTCATTTCTCCTCCAGGATGCCAGAGAACCTCTTACTTGGGACATAGTTAGATTTTTCTGCTTTATTAAGATAACAAATCATATATTATCCATAAGAGGATGGCACCTGTATCCCACTGTCATGCAAGAAAATGTCTTTAGTGTTTGTTCTTTGTGTGGACTTTTTTTAGGATACAACTTATTTCTCGTTGCTGCTCATGAGCTGGGCCACTCACTGGGTCTTGGCCATTCCAACGTCCTTGGTGCTTTGATGTATCCTATATATATGGCCAGGGATACAACAGACTACAGACTTCCTCAGGATGATATTGATGGCATTCAGGCCCTCTATGGTAAGCATCATTTTTTGGTGGATGATGGATAAACATTTATAGTGAATTTTACTCAACAGCTAAAATGTACTAAACTTTCTACCTCAAGAAGGATACTGAGGTTTAATTTCCTGCTATTATTTTTGGGTAAATATCTTGGGGTTTTTGTGGCTAAAAGACTATATCTGCAAAATATAATCTGTGGGCTGTATCCATGCCAGTAAGTCAAAATGTCCAAGAGCATTTCTCAAACGGTACCAGAGGAACAGCCCATGTCTTTAGTATTAAACTCTGTTACCTTCTACAAAAGGGTGGTTACACGTACAACTGCCCTTTGGAAATGATGTTTGCTCTACGTTAACTTCTGACACATACAGTGTGAGAGACCAGAGTCTTGTCAAGGCAAACAATGCCAGAGACAATTTTAACAGTCAGCAGCATGGACAGTCAACTTAAATTGCCCAGGAACTTTCCCTGGCATTAATTTTCTAGTTGAGTTTTAACCTTTAACCTATGAATATGGCTTTATAAAGTACAACCTGAAGCTCTGCAACGTGAAAGACTCTACTCCACCTCACAATTCCACACTTATCTTCCCAAAGGACCCCCCAGGGAATCTCCTGCACTTCCAACAAAAGCTTTTCCCCCACAAGAACCAACTGAAATGACACCTGCAGAAGCACCAACTGAAATGTCACCCCGGGAAGAACCAACAGAAACGACACCCTCCAAAACCCCCACAAGACCAGAAGACTGTGACCCTCATTTGACTTTTGATGCTATCACTACCCTCCGTGGGGAAATACTGTTCTTCAAAGGCAGGTAAGCACTTTCATTTCTAACAAGACCTTTTTGTGACACTCAAGAAGGCAAAGCATGAAGTTCAGTTTAAGGAATTTGTCTTCCCTTGGTTACAAAGGAAGATACTTCTTTCTGAAAGTATTTAGGCAACTTTGCAAAATTTTATTAGCCCAGCAGGGCTGGGTGAGTAATGTAGTTTAGTGACAGGTGAGTAAAATGTTTTAAGCCATCATCAATCATCACCCATGTCTGTTAAAATTGTGCAAGGCTGAATAATCCCGGTGTCATTCCTCAGCCTGCAGCTGCTTCGCATGCAGCACTGTCCTGGTCACACCATCCCATGTGTGGATCAGGGAGCTGTGGAAAATTTCACTGGTGACTTTCTTTTCCTACGCACTTCCTCCTAGGAGTCCACACTGGACTGCTTCCCAGCACTGTCTATAGGGAGCTCTTTACAGGTGTCTACTTTTTGGGCACAATCTGACACTGGGCACAATAGCGGGTTATTGGCTGGGTACATCCACCCTGGCAAGGGAGAACAGTATGGCAGCCCCAGGGTTTCTCCCAAATTTTGGGCTGGTAACTGTTTTTTTAATTGAACACGCTTCCTCTGATGAAGTAGGTCTGATTCCCCTTCTAAAACACACGATGAAGAGTCATAGCTTAAAAACTAAAAAAGGAGCAGTTCCTCCTTAAACTGGGTTTTAAAATAAGTTTCTCAATAAGTTTAATGAACATTTGTAACCAAATTGAAATTAAGAATGCAGCTGTACCCACCTCCATGGGACCTGGTGAAGGTAAAGCTTCAGTTGTCAGCAGTACCACAGGCATCATGTGTTGTCTTGGGCAAGCCATCAGGATGTCAGTGGAGAGGTCTACAGGGCCATCAGCCCCAGGTGCACCTGCTTTAGCTGGAAGGTTGGATAAAATGAAGGGCAAAGTGAAGCACTGTATCCCAGAAGAGGTGTTATCTCTGCCTCATAGGGAGGACAGGCATCCAGACAGTAGGATTTGAAGTACATTTCTGTGCTACTGATCTAGTGAAATACAAACAATGAAACACTGCTGTTTTCATTTCTATCAGCTACGTCTGGCGCAAAAGTCCGTATTTCTCAAGCATTGAGCATGACACCATCTCCTCATTCTGGCCATCACTGGCAGCTGGCTTTGATGCTGCTTATGAGGTTGACAAGAAGGATCGAGTGATGTTTTTTAAAGGTATTTCTTTTACATTTCCATCAGTCCTTTTTATGAACGAATAAAGTTCTAGTAGTACCTCTAGCTTGTATATACTTCTGTATGTTAAGTAATAATAATGGAAGTCATAAAAAATAATAATAGATATTCTTAATATTTAAATTCATTTTCAAAATGCTGTTATAATCGTTAACTTATGCTGCTTCACAACAGCTCTGCACAATATGATATTCCTCTTTTTTTTTCAGTGACAGAGATCATAGTCGAGACAAAATTGATTGCCTACATGAAGTTATTTAAATATACATTTAAAGGTGCTAAAGACACCTAGAAAACATGTTGAGTTTTAATTATTGACTCTGTAATACTTTCACAAGCATGAAAAGTGGAAAATATGTGTGCCTTAGAGGGTCATGTTCTTAGCTGAACATCTGTGCTGTTTGGTGGCATTTGCTACGTAGAAAGCTCTAGGGCTTTGATAAACAGGAGCTCAGCCTCCCCAGGAATCCTCACTAATTTTTTTCTGTTTTTCCCACAGATGACCAGTACTGGGCTGTCAGTGGCTACAGCATAGACCGAGGCTTCCCCAAGCCTATTCAGGACCTGGGCTTCCCCACAAGCGTCAGGAAAATTGATGCAGCTGTTCATGATCAAAATTCTAAGAAAACCTATTTCTTTGTAGGCAACAAGTACTGGAGGTAAGGCTCATTCCTCTTTTGCACAGCAGATAGTCAAAATAGCTTTTAAAATGACAAGTTATATAAGAATTTGTACTGCAAGTTCATGCCTCTTATTATCAGCTTTTTCAGTCAGTATAAAGCTGAAACTCAGAGGCAATCAATCTTGTCTTCTAGAACAAAGTCTTTAACACCTGAGATAAAGACAGCATCCATTTACTATTCCCAGCCTGTGATTAACAGACACAACCAAATGAGCTTTGCTTATCTGTTAAGAAGCAGTATTACATGAAATTAATATAAAAAGATAATGTGTGTAGACTTTGTCGTCATGTCAGGTACTCAGTCCATAGCTACTAAGGGTCAGAAGTGCTCTCTGAAATTTATAAATGACAAATCTATCAAGAAAGGTATGAAATGAGATTAAAATATTTACATTTTAAGAAACAGTTCAGCTAAGCAGTAATGTTAGCCCTAATAATTAATCTGTATTATCTTGAAAGAGCATTATTACACCAGAAGTTTAAATTCCACTCATAGAGTCACTTCATAGACCGGATGCTGGAAAAATCAAATATTCAGTTTGAACATTTATTTAATTTTATTACTTAGTATAAGCCCCATACAGCCCTATTATCAGTCTCAGGGAAAGGAACTGAACTATTTCGTCTGACGTTCTGAAAACAGTCTTTTGTAGACCACTGAAGATGTGGATATTCACACAGCCGGGATTTATACAGTTCTATGAGATCACAGATGTTCACAGTTACTGGCTTTTCAGCTGAGAGTAGGCTTATTTAGTAAAAATTCTGCCTGGTTTCAATATTGAACATCCCATGTTTGTTTCTTGTTTTCATGCAATTTCTTTTTTTATTTAGTTTCAATGAAAATACTCAATCAATGGAAAGGGGTTATCCAAGAAAAATAGCAGCTGACTTCCACGGAATTGGCCATGCAGTTGATGCTGCCCTTCAGAAAAACGGTAAATAAATTAAAATGTAATTATAAACAAAACAAAAGATCAACAACCAAAGCCCAAAAAGCATATGTTTCAAATATACATATATATATTAAATGTTTGTTCTGATTTTTTTTTAGTCACCCAAGAAAATAGCAAGTGTATATCAATATGTACACAAAAAGGAAATGTTAATAGTCAATAATTTGTCCTTCCAATTTTAGGACACTTCTACTTTTTCCATGGATCAAACCAGTATGAGGTTGACATGAAGAACAAGAAACTCATCCATATAATGAAGAGCAACAGCTGGTTTAATTGCTAGACATACTAAGTGAAGGTGCAGGGCTGTATTTGTACCAGAAATGTTTTTCCATGTTCTTTGGTTATAAATGATATCATTCAGCTGTTACTGTGCATCTGAGTCTGAAATGATGGCCTTTGATAATTCTAATTTAAAAACTTAAAAATGTAAAACTTAATGTACAGTTTTAATTTATTTTGTTTTCCAATTATTTATTAATCAAGTTGAATCTGAGGAATAAAGTATTTTGCTCAAGTATAGCAGCATTCTTGTGTTCTGGTTCAGTCCACTGGAGACAAGGCATCTGACATAACTACATGAAAGCCTGAATAGCATCAGGGCTCCACAGCCATTTTTACCATGGTTCAGTGTACAAAGAAGGGAAGTTAAAGAGAAGCAGAAGTAGGTGGGCAGCTTCAACAGGCTGGGGGACGGAGGAGGGGACACTCAGCAACAATGCAGGAGAGGTAGAAGAGGTATGAGGAGACCCTACATGATGGTGTGGGAAGGGCTGTGGAGATGTTGGTGGCTGTGGCCTCAGCAGCCATGACCCCATGGCATGGGGACAGAAGACTCAGGGCAGGGATGGGCACGGGTGCCTGCTGGTAGATGGGGAACATGGGAATGGGCTGTGAGGACCCATGCTCCAGTGCCGCTGTGAGTGGTTTTGGTGTGCAGAGTCATTGGTACAGCAGGACGTGAGCGACCAGAGAGAAGGGTATGTGTCTGGTTTGGGGGATAGAGGCAGCATGCATGCAGGGTGGGAGGAGATGGATATACAGTCCTGTGGTCCCAGGGAGTCAGGGGATTACCCCTGCTGAGCTGTGACCATGTGCCATGGGAATGGAGTCAGGGCTGATGGTCCAGCTTGCAATGCTGGACAAGAAACCACTGACAAGAACCACTTCCCAGAGCAAACAAGCCAAAGTGATAAGAAAAAGAACCCAGGATATTAATCTAACTACCAGAGATGAAGCCTCCAGAGAAAGAGTGGTGAGACACAGACAAAAGCATGTGTGCTTCCTCTATCTAACTTGTTTGAGTCCCCCTCACAGAGTGATAGCTCAGTGATTAAAACATCCACTGGGATGTAAGAAATTTCAGCTGAAGTCCACTCTCTCCTTGAAGGGATTTGATGTCATCTCTCACAACACTGCTCTGTTGATGTGATTGTACACAGATGTCAACTCCTCCTCCCTATCCTTCTTTCTCTAGCAGAACTGGCAAAGGCAGCAAGAGGGGATGGGAATGGATGACAAGGACAGGCTTCTGGTCATCACAGCTCTAACCCTGTTAGGCAGAGGTGAGATTTGCTCCATGTCTTCTTCACGGGGCAGAACCCTCAGAAATATCTTGTCAAAACACCCACTAACATCTGCACACCATCCATCAGGCCCAGAGGAAGACATGTGTCTCCTTATGTACCCAAAGACCCACTGTGCTAGCAGACAAGACCGGGGACGGGCAGTTGAAATGCTGCCATGTCTGATCTTGGAAAACCTCTTCTCTGCCATGTTCTGCCCCTCATGCCTGCCTTGTGCCATGCTAGATATACACTGAGGACTGCTAAAGCAAAGCCCAAAACTAACCGAGGTGAGAAATTAAGCTGTGAATCTCAGCAGGGCTTAAAAGTCATGTAGGCACCGAAGAGCTCAGCATTGCCACAAGGGCAGTGGTGCACCACAGTGAAGTCATGAACTGACAAGCGGGTGAGCTCACCTGGCAGCAGTCCAGGCAGGGCAGAGGCACAGGAAAACTGATGTTGCCCCAACATCTCCCAGTGTCTTTCTCAATAGCTTGTTCTGTGTACACAATTTGTCCAGAAGAAAATTCAGCCCAAAGACTTGGATGCCTCCGGGGTTAGGCAGGGCACTTGTGAGTACTGCTTGTACTTAAATAATGGAGTTAATTCCCTTTGATTTTAAAAGCGCCCACACACTTTGATATCCTAACTAGATACCTTCTGGTATGTGAAAGCTACCTTCAGAAATCAGGCCTTTGGGCTCTGAGTGATGATGGAGACTTGAAAGAGGCTAAGGACAAACCAAAAACATTTCAGCAACAGCGGAGCAGAACATTGATGATGTTTAAAATGACTCATCTTGGCCATTATATTAACTTATTTCTCTTACATAAGGCTGGTAGTGTTTTTCAGTTACGACCTCAAGGAAACACCTAAATTAAAATGCTCCAGGTATTAATTAGCTTTAACTGCTAGTATCTGGAAAATTAATGATATTCACTGTGAAGGAGAAGCTAGAAAGTATCCTGTGTTTTGTGTAACCTGGACCATAAATGGAAGACAACATGGCATAGATTTCACCTGGACAAGGGGACTGATGAAATGTGTTAATCATGGGTTTTCCATCTGTATTTCTGCTTTGTCATAATGTCTTAAACTTTAGCAACGAAAGAGCATTACTTTTGGTTTGGGAAAAGCAAAGAAATTCCTGGCAAATGGCTTAATAATACGTAATTCAGATAGGTTTGGAAACAGGAGTGCTGGAGCTGCCTGTCCACACTTAGCGGGCAGGAGAAGATTTCCTGTAACCATGGCTTTATTATAACTTATAAACGATTGCTGGAATTAAAGGCCTCTTGGATACCAGCAGGGGAAATTTGTCCATAAACATAATTACAAGTACTCATCCTCTGTGAATACAAACTTTTCCTGGAGCCTGAGACCAGGCATGCAAAAATAGAGATGCACAAAAAGCACCATTTACGTCTGAAATTCTTGCCTGCACAACTGTTGTCCCAGACCCAATCTTTTGCATGTGAAAACTCCATTGAAAATGTCTTTAATGACTTCACTGACAGTTTAATAGGGCCCTTACAGAGTACTAGCTGTGCAAGCTTATAACGGTACAGTCTAACACAGAAATATCAGGAGCAAGGGAAGCAAAAAGAGTCTGGGGAGTGCCTGATCTCCTGGCACTTCAGTCACATACACTGGGCACTTCTAAAAGCCACAGCAGAGCAGTGGGCTCCAGAGCTGGGCCCCTCTAACAGCTTGGTCACAAGCACTCGCTCTGCAGATGGAAGACTGGTTCAGTCACACGAGCAGCAGCTGTCCTATGCTGCTTTTTGGGAAGGTGGAGTGTGTTACACAGAAGTCTTTGGAGATGTGACAAGGATCTTCTGTATTTCCTCTTCCTGGCTTGATTTTCAAGATGGCTGCTGTGGTTGCAGAGGAAATTTGGAAATATATGTCCAATGCTGTTCTCTGTGCTCGGGATTTAAAATCTTCCTGGACAGGTTTTGCATACAAAGAAGGAACCACTCACAGGGACAGATAGCATTGCCACAAGCAAGGGGAAAATGAAGAATTAAGCTGCCAGGAGGCACTGAATACTCCACACTGGAGAGGAAGGGCGACCTGTGCGCCAGCTGACTGGGACAAGAGGGGCCCTGTCAGTGAATCAGCATTACCCTGCTGGAGACAGATGACTGTTATATTAAAGCCAGAAGTAGATCACACACTCTCCTTCATCAGCAATATGATATTTTGGAGGTTAGGTTTGTGCAGCCAGGTCTGAGGGTTTGCAGCTCAGCCAGGAAAGAGGTGCTGAAGGTGCTGGGTTCAGCAGGACTTGCAGGTGGCGCAGGCTGAAGGTGCTCTTTGCAGCTCAGAAGCTTCCCATGCAGAGACCTGTTCTCCCAGATTTTGGCCAGGGGTCCTCCACTGCTGCCCTAGTCCAGCCTGGCCAGGACACTGTCAGACAGCAGAGTAGGGAAGTTTCAAGCTCCACATAATTGTTTGCTCTTGGCAGAAGAGACAACTTAATTACATCCTGTTGAGGCTCTGTGAGATATTGTTTCACTTTTCTTTTCTCTATATTACAGTAGGCGTTAGTTTTCTAATATAGAAGATGTCTATTATTAATAACCTTACAAAAAAACATTATTTTAACACTTCTGGTGAGTGTTACATCTCTCTCTGGTACAGGGGTACCCTGCAGGGGCAGGGCTACGGGAGTGCATCCAAGGCAGAAGATTGACTCTGAAAGAGGGAAAGATAAAGGCAATTTTAAGAGATTATTCGGGCACTTTTAAAGGTTGAAAGAAGGAGAACATAGCAATTTTCACACTTACCTCTTTAAGCCAAAGCAAGAGATTGTCATTCTATGTTGTACTACTTCTGGATTAAATCACGTCAAAGGACAACATCAGAGATTTCTATTGATTATAGAATTTTCTTCATAAAGCACATTCTAGGTGTTTGGAAAATGCAAGAGGAGGTGATTGATCTCTTGAGGACAATGGTGAATCGTCTCAAGAAAAGTGAGAAAGAGGTTGACAGAGTAGCGAAAGGACATATTTGAGAAGACTGCTAATCAGAAAACTATAAATTTCATCAGTAGGTCCCTAGATGGTTTTGATGGCTTCTAATGGCCCTTTGATTAGAGAGAAAGATGGGTGAGGAAAAATTATCAAGTTGTTCAGTCTGGAAAATTACTTCTCTCCTCTAGAACCATAGAAACACTGTACACAGAGACACTGTGTGGGAAGAGAACAGAGTTGGAAAGCTATAGCGGGGCTGTAAGTACCAGAAGCTATTTCTGCAGGGGGGTATTGTGGGTGCGTAAGCTGCACAGGGAAACTTTGCACCCAATTTTCAGATTCACCTCACCCACTCCTTTAGGGGCAACTACCATGTCTATGTGAATAGAGTCATTATCAAAAGTTCCTTCAGGGGATCACTTCCCCTTGGCTCAACCACCCTAGTTCTGGGTCATTCCCCAAGCCTGTCCAGTTCCAGGTCCTTCCAGTTCCAGGGAGGGACCCCCTGCTCTAACATGAATGCCTTGGTTAGGTGTCTGGTCTCAGGGCAGGAACTGAGTCCTCAGTGGCCAGACAACCCCTGCAGAGCCCCTCCAGCCTTCCCAGGGTCTGGCCCTGTCTCAACTGCCCAGACCTAGCAGTGCCCAATTTCCCACTGTGGATGGCCACATGGCATGCTGTGTTCTGGGGATCCTTCTGGTACCACCACAGTGCTCTTCAGCAGGAGACAACTTCACCAAACAGCTCAAGTGTGCAATGTATTTATGATTTCTCCTTTCACAGCTCTGTTATCCTGTCAGCTCTGTGGAAGGCAGTTTATTTCTCTGCACATGCAATGTCCCACCTGCCCTGCAGTGCTGCAGGTGTACCCTCAGTCCTGTGTCAGCCCCATGCAGAAGTCTCAAATACGGAAGGCTGTCTCCAATGGCTGTAGACACCTCTCTTCAGGATTCCTGGGACCTTCACTGTCACCTCTGCTTTGTTCTTATTTGTGGCAGTGTGTGGAGGGTGTGATGGGGCGTGGAGCAAAAGTGGACCCAGCATTAGAATAGACCTGATGTTGAATCTCAGCACTTCTTGCAGCCAATGGCAGACATGGAGAAGAGAGGACCTTCTCTTCTGAAGCGAATGCATTCTAATACCTTATAAAAAGTGTAACAGAAGGAGATCATGAAATATGAAGTAATTGGGCAATTCTCTGAGAATAGTGGAAACTGCTAAATAAAAGTGGCATGAAAACACCTTGGCTCAATTTCTATAATGAGGTTAGCTATGCTAAGAAAAGTGTTTTCATTTCCTTGTGGAAAATCCACATTTTCCTCCAGACAAATAGAAGTTTCATCCAGGTAAGAATTTTAGCAGAGAAAAACTGCATGAATGAAGCACTAGTTCAGCAAGCAGGGAGTTTCAGCATTAAGCTTCCAATTTTTAAGGACTTGCCCAAAGGGAGAGATTATGGCACTATAATAATCTCCAAGTGTACATGCTCCTGTACAGACAACTGAAAAAAAAAAAAGAAATTTTTTTTCTAGTTGTAGTCTACAGTCCTGCAACCTTCTGTGAACGTTTTTCACTTTAAGTACTTCAACAACCCATTTAAAATCAATAGAGACTTTGAATGGAAAACATTAAAGAGATGTGCTTTAAGTTTTTTTGAAAATAAAGCTACATTTTAATAACTAAAAGGTTGATGAGCTTATTAAAAAGAACTACAGGTCTATTATCTCCTCATTAATCATATTTCCCTGTTGCAAAACCTGCACAAGGGTGGAACCAAATGAAAGAAAGCCCTAAAACCATATTTTTTATGATAAAACCATCGTTTTGCATGTGCCTTGTTGCTAACTAGAAATTGTGACAATCAGTGAGTCAGGGATTGGAAAGCTTTATAACGCAAATGTACTATATAAAGGTGAAGCAAGTGTGTGGTAGACTACAAAGAACGCTTTTCTAAAGGCAAGTGAAAACAAGAATGGACAATGTCCCATTTCTCCTGTTATTATATGCAGCATTTTCTTGTGCTTTTCTGGCAGATACAAGACAGAATAAAGAAGGAGACATGCAGCTTATCCAGGTGAGGAAAGTAGACCTCTGGGGAGGAGATCTTTAGCAACTGTTGAGCATCTACTGCAGTCTCTGGAACTAGTATATAGCAGCTGAGGAGCTCATTCTGCAAATTCCAGTACAATGAATAACATGATTGAGCATTTCTCAAAATAGAGGGGGCTGCATTCTGTACCGTGATGACAAAGGCTGCTTTAACCTTGACTCATTCTTGTTTGGTTGGTTTTGTGGTTTTTTTCCGTAGGGAACAATTAAAGTTGATGATGCATCCACTTATGTGTTGATTCTACGAATAATTAAACACCTGAGTTTGATTTGTAGTTCAGATGGAAATGTGGATACTTATGGTATTACGAAACATAACTTTTCATAAAATAAGCCTATTGTTTTGTCTGAATTATTACTGTCAAAAAAGTGTGGGTAAATGGGATACTACTGCTGAAATTTTGTATTCGGTCATAAATTTCAAACAGCTTCTGCATTGCCCGCTCTAAAGGACTCTGTGTAACCATAGAGCACAGGGTAAGTGGAGGGTATGTTACCAGAAAATAAGCAATTTATTTGACAAATGCTTGTTTTGAATGTATTGTGAGTAAACTACAAAACATTTATAGTGATAATACAATCCAAAAAAATTTAGACAAAAATATTAATACAGGCTTTAACAAGCTCTATTACCCATAATCCCATGGAAAAGAAAGCAAAGTAGCAAAGGTAAATGTCTAAAGTGGTGTTAGCATAATTTTTATGTGCTTCAAAAGCAAACACCATTGACTGTCCTAAAATGCTTTGTTTTTCTGTAGAAGTACCTGGAAAATTACTATGGATTTAAGAAAGATGGAGAAGCTTTCATTTGGAAAAATAATAGTCCAATGACTCAAAAAATGAAAGAAATGCAGGAATTCTTTGGACTGGAGGTGACAGGGAAACTGGATTCTGGCACTATGGACCTAGCACAGAAACGTTGCTGGGGATTCCCTGATGTAGCAGGGTTCTCCACCTTCGCAGGAGAGCCAAAATGGGCAAAACAAGTTCTGACATACAGGTAATTATACTGGAATTCTTAATGTAAAGACAGTCTGTTACATGGTGTAAGTTGTAAGAACACAACTGGTTTTCTATCTTATATTTTAAAGGATATTAAACTACACACCAGACCTGCACCCGGCAGATGACAATGCAGTGATCAAGAAAGGGTTAAGTGTTTGGAGCAGTGTCACCCAACTGAAATTCATCAAGAAGGACAGAGGGGATGCAGACATAATGATCTCCTTTGCAACCAGAGGTGAAGCTCTACATAACCATTATGAGTTATTGCCGAGTTACTGCCTGTATGGAGCAGTCGATCTGAAATGCTCATGACTTCTTCTCATAGTTCATATGTGCAAAGTGGTGGGTTGAACAAACAGAAAAACACAGTTCCTGCTCAAGGTGCTATGGCTATAATTTTTTGAAGATCTTTCAGGGAGGATATAAAGGCAGATGAAGGGAAGGAGGAAGAACATAAATGTGACAAGCTGTCTGTAGTTCACTGTATCTGTACCTTGTATATGATGCCCAAAGTGTGCACAAACCACAAGAGGCTTAGGGCTTGTGGGACAGACCCAGACTCAGAGCGTTAGGGAGCGGGTAGCTCTAGTTGCACTCCTGGGATTAGTCATGTGCTTTGTGAGGGCTAAATAAGCTCTAGACAGACTCGAGGTTTATATTTTTGGCATTTCCCTCAGGGTAGACTTACCAGCAGCCTTCCTTCTTTCATTAACGGTCATGCACACATGCGCTATTCTAGGCGGATACTCTCTTCCCACCCAAACAAATCCACCCATCTGGGCTATGCACAATGTGCAGGCACCGTAGGTAACCTCCGTGTCCTTAAATCTTTTCTGGAGACTACACTCAAGGGCTTACAGTCTTTCCGGGATCTTGATTCTGCTGTCAACACTTAAATTACCAGTCAGGTTCAGGTAACCACCTAATGGCTGCTGACACAGAGTTTATGAAAATTTTACGTTATGAACAAAACAAGGAAATATATTCCAACCTAAACCATCTCCTCCTCTTCCCTTGCAACAACAGTATGTCAACGTCCACCCATTTCTTGAGGAAACCAAAATTAAACTCCTGATGCATCAGTTCAAATTTTACTAAGTTTTCCCTGTGAAAAGTAGAGCTTTTGGCAAATTCGTGTGGAAGGGGAACTTAAAAGTTTACAAAATCAGCTGAACAGAGAGTGTCCTGTGCATGGCTGAGATCTGTTACCTCCATAATCCCAGTCAGCTGTGTATGTGACTTGCTCCTCAGGTCACAACGCCTTCATCCCATTTGATGGTCCAGGAGGGTCAGTTGCTCATGCCTATGCATCTGGAAAGGACTTTGGTGGAGATGCTCACTTTGAGGAGATTGAAACTTGGACCAAAAGCACAGAAGGTAAGAAATTAAGTTCTCCAAGCCCTCCCTGAAGCAGGCTGTACATGAAATCAAGGGTGCAGTGTCTTGTCTCCTCTATTCCTTAAGAAGTGCTTAAAAATGGGTCTCATTTTAAGGACCATTGGGCAGCTGGTTTCCATAGCTATAAAATATCTCTGAGCCCTCTGGTTTAAAAAGTTAAGGCTCCAGCTGAACTTCTGCCATGGTCCGGGTTGAGATTTATATGTGAGGGAGCTGAGGGATCTGGCAGCCCCCTTCTCCCCACTCCTCCAATCTGCTTGTCTCTCCCCGCACAGTTATATCCCCTGCACTGGTCCAGGGTCCTTCTCCCACCCTCAGTTCTACAGGATTTACAGACCATTTCTTTGTATTCTGCTGCAATGATTTCATTGTTTTTCTTTCTGGCCAGAATTTCATTTCCAACTGAATTTCCCATAACAGCTTCACTTGCTTAGGCAAGCAGTTCTGAAAGCTTCTGACCTACCTTATGTCAATCATGTTTTCAGAGCAAATGAAAAGACACAGCTCTCCTATTACGTGTTTTGTTTGTTGTTTTCAGGTATGAACCTGTTTTATGTTGCTGCACATGAGTTTGGCCATTCACTGGGGCTTTTCCATTCCAAAGGCCCCAATGCTCTGATGAACCCAGTCTATTGGAAATTTGACCCTTCAGTATTCCCTCTTAATCAGGATAATATTAATGGCATTCAGTACCTCTACGGTAATTCACAACTATTAATCAACTCATGCTTATAATTTCAAAGGCTTTGGAGTACCTTTCAGTGACAAGTTTGTGTACTGGATATACTTGAATGAGTTCTCACTTTAATTTCTTCCATAAACTGCTTCTTCTAGGACAATCTTCTAACACCCACTATGACCAAAGGGAATCTACTGAGATAAAAGACCCAACTGAGTCAAAAGATCCTGCACTGCCAAACACCTGTGGTCCCGATTTAACTTTTGATGCTGTCACCACTTTCCGTGGAGAAATAATGTTCTTCAAAGACAAGTTATTTGGCTTTCTGAAAGTAAAAGGGCTGGGTATCATTTTTCAATTATTCCCCACAGCATAGAAAAGTAATCTTACCCGGAGTATCAGCCATTCTAGGCAGGGAGGCAAGACAGGGAATAGGGATAAGAGGTGGGAGGGAAACCCAAAGATAGTGGTGGAGAACTGAGAGATAGGTGTAAAGAGGAAGTTCACTTTGCTATGAATAAGATGGGGAAAGATGGCTCCTCTAAAAACATGGTCTGTTTTCACTTCACGATGTAAGCAAGTGTTTGGTATCTGGGAGACTTCAGCTTTGGCAAAAGGCACCTTGCCTTTAGAGAGCTGAGGGTTTACCAGTCCTGACAGAATAGCTGCTTGAAGAGCCCCTGCAGTCATTATTTAGTACAACAAAAAAAAGGAAGGATAATTGATTCAGTGCTAAACTCAGACAAACTGTCTCTCTCCAGGGCAGGACAGCCCAAAGACTTGAGGAGAAGGGGTACATGAGGGCTCATTCCCCTCCTTTTCATGTGTTAAGGCTGTGCTTCCCCTGCTTCAGACATCAACCCAACATCAACATTAAAGTGAGGTTTGACCTCAGAGTTTTGAATCCGCAAAGCCAGTAAAGTCTTATTTTGCGAAAGATCCTCACACACAAGGACCATTTCTCTAAGCTGGTGTTGGTAACCCCAGGGATGAGTTTCATTCCTAAAACCTTACCCCACACCAGCCATGTCACCCCGGTCTCTCTCTGTCTTTCTGCATGAGGGAAAATAATAACTGTTTTGACAAAACAGTTCATCTGACCTATTTTAGATGTCTGCATCAAGATGAAAGGAATCCCACCAATGAAATAATTTACTTTCTGTTGACATTACAGGGAGCTCAGGATGACACAGTCAGGGTACATGGCTGGGTTTAGTCAGATAAATCCTTCCCTGGTTGCCATGATGTGGTTTCGTGCATTAGTGTGTATGAATGTCTGATTTTATTTAAAACCTGTTCTATATTTATGTAAGGCATTTTTGGTGCAAGTATCCTGCAGTCAAAACAGCTGATTCTAATTTAGTAACTTCGTTCTGGCCATGGCTGCCACCTGGTGTTGATGCTGCATATGAAATTCCTGAAAAAGACAAAACCGTCATTTTTAAAGGTAAATTGTTGTCTCATTATTTTCCTATGTTGTCTTTCCAAGTCGCCTTGAGAGTTTAGTCCAGTAAGTCGGTGTATATCAATGACAGAGATTAAAAATAATATTACCCAAGATAAGGAAAATGTATCTTATTTTCTATGTCAATATAGAAAAGCTTCTCTGCCAAAATAAATGTCATTATCTATATTTTTTTCAGAAGATTACCTCTTGAATTTAAAAATTATCATACATGCTTCTTCCTAGCTTGTGGAAAACTAACATAAGTACGAAGGAAGACTGAAATTTATTTTGCGTAGAAAGTGGTATGAAGAACTATTCTTGCCTCTTTTTTTTTTTTTACTCTAAAACTAACAAGTACACTGTTTTTCAAGTAACTATTATTTTCTCTGTATTTTTCCATTAAAATACTAGCTTTCATGAAAAGGATTGTATCATTCCCACAAGATTCTGATAACGTGTTATCATCAACTTTTCTTGATAGGGAATGAATTCTGGGTTGTGAGAGGAGATACCATACTTCCTGGATACTTCCCCAGAAAATCTACACCCTGGGCTTTTCAAAGGATGTTACCAAAATAGGTGCTGTTTTTTATAATGCAAATGAGGGGAAAGCCTATTACTTCATAGTGGACAAATTTTGGAGGTAATATTTCCTGTGCTACTTTCCCAAATAGGAGCAAACATAATCACATGATCAATATCCTGTCATGATTTAGGATGCATTACTCACACAACTTCAGCAATGTCTTTCAGTGTCACAACTGGCTATGGAAAAATATTTGAGAGGGGAGAGAAAGGATGTTTTTAACTTTCCTTTTAGTTGATTTAATTATTTAACAGTTAGTGTCTTTCTTTATTTCTTTATTTATTTTCATTTAACTGTCTTGGGGGAAAAAGCCATCCTGTAGCTCCACAAATGAGCTCAGGAAATCCATCAGAACCTCACTATTTATATCAAAAATGTGTCTGTGGGGTAAGAACAAGTGTCCCACCCTTTTTCCAGTTACTGACAGATAGTTTCATAAAGTTGCTGATAAAGGCCATGTACTCCAAAGAAACATCTGATGCTGCTGCTCAGGTTTGTGTTACAGGATGTATATTTCTAAAAACTGAAGTGGTGCTCCTGTAACAGGAACAGCAGGGAACCTGAACTTTTGCAGATGAGTGACACAGTTTCTCTCTTTCCTGCCACCACAATTCCCAAGTCATTGTACATACAGAGGTTATCCTGGAATAATTTTTCAGCCGCATATTTGTAGTTTAAGCAGAAGATCAGACTTTCACATTTTAGGTCAAACTCCCATAGCTTGAAGGAGTTCAGCTGAGCAGTTTGATAATTAAATCTCTTACTGAGCAAAGGTATCAGAATGAAAATGGTTTCAGAAGGCTTCTTATTCCAGCACTGCCAGATAAACTGCACTTCACTAAAAATGTAACAGCCTGCTATAAATAACTAAAGTAAGATAACTCATAACTTGAAAAAAAAAGTCAAACCAACAGATTTTTCCTGATAAGCATGCTACCTGAATGATCCTGACAATCTTCAATGAACTCAGTTAACTGTTGGTAGGTACAAGGTAATGAGTTAGTCATGAGTTGCTTGGAATTTTCATTGACACCAGATTGCTTATCATTTCTCTGAGGTATGATAAAAGAAGTCAGTCTATGGACAGGAATCCCATGCTAGTAAGAGATGCATTTCCTGGAATTAATGGCAGGATCAACGCTGTTTTTCAACATAAAAGTGAGTAGCTGATCTTGATAAAATCCTATGAAATGCTCATGGTCATAGGGCTGAGAGTGCTTGGACAAAGAGAGGCACTTCTAAATGCTGCTCATAGTCCTCAGGATGACCAACAAGTCCATGAAATAGTCACATAACACTCCTGTGCTTTACTTTACCCCCTTGAAACATAGTGATGATATACCTTTGGTGACAGCTTCTCAGCTGGAAAGGCCAGCTCTAGGGGACAGAATGATATGTCTGTATTCATGATGATATGCACCTCATGCCATGAAGAGCACCACTCAAGACAGCACACTCAGCAACATAAGGTCTATCTGCTGTCAGCAAGGCTGTCACAGCCTGGTCCTCTGGCATAAATTGCACTGCTTTGACAACAATAATTGACACTAGCTTCTCCTGCATGAGGGACAATGTTGTTAGACAGGGAGATGCTGGAACAGGTCCACTCTGCCAAATGGCATGGCTTCCCAGTTGTCTTCTGGCTTCTCTGATCATCAAACCCCATGCATGTTAATTGCTTCCCGGCAAATCTACCGTCTTCCTCCAGAATGAGTCTTACATATGGTGCTGGGGGTCCTTAACTGCCGCACTGACTCCCAGAGGGTCGCGTGGACCGAGCGGCATCAGGCTGGATCTCTCCTTCCCTGCACAGTATCTGGTGGCACCCCAGCAAGCTCATACCTGCTCACACCCTGCCATGCTCTGTGCTGCACTCCAGGCTGTGCAATACCTACCCACGCGTGGCTGGAAATACACCCTCCTGGAGGGCTTCAACACAGCCATTGCATAGCAGCAGATATTTTAAACTGCAGAAACACACAAGAAAATTTTTTTGTAGGGTCACCCTATGGGATTCATTAAATATATTATGCAGTGTGTGCATGGCTGGTTTGCTATGGAAGGTGTCCCCATGCTGCTGTGCACCGTTTTGCAGAGGTTACACTTGGGAGCAGATTCTGTTGGCAGCGTACATGTATCTGAAGGTTTTTTTGATTTCTTTATGGATGTTGTTAAAGCATACTAATCTTTACACGTGTAATATCATAATTTGTCTGGGTTTTTTTCCTTATTATTTGCATGGAAGAAAGCAATTTGAGTTTGACCTTGGCAAGAAGAGAGTTACACGCCTCCTAAAGACAAATTTCTGGTTTCGGTGTTAAGAAAATGAAATCTGTAATGGTGTTGGAAAGAATGTAGTGTTATTGCACTAGAAACACTTTTTCTTTAGGAAATATATGGTATGTGTAAGTACTTCGGCATTAGTCAGCAAACCTCAGCCCCTGAACAATCTCTGTTTCTGCAAATAACAGAACGGCATTTAACATGCTGATGTGTATATATGTATGTAATTATCAGGATTGCTAGCTTACCAAAGAGCAATGTGGCTTTTACATTTGATACAAAATTGTGTCGTTTTATTTTTTCTGCCGTATTCTTCTGACTCTTCATGCTGTACATCACCCTACACAGAGTCCTACCAGCCAGGAGTCCATGAGGAAAAGCATTTCTGTTCCTAGAGCTAGGATTCACAGAATCACAGAATGATATGGGGTTGGAAAGCGACCTCTGGAAATCATCTAGTTCAACCCCCCCTGCGAAAGCAGGTACATTTAGATCAGATTGCACAAGAATGTGTCCATGTGGGTTTTGATTGTCTCCAGAGATGGAGATGCCAGCACCTCACTGGGCAGCCTGTTCCAGTGCTCTGCCACCCTCAAAGTGAAGAAGTTCCTCCTCATGTTTAGATAGAACTTCTTCTGTTCAAGTTTGTGCCTGTTACCTCTTGTCCTGTCACTGGACACCACTGAAAAAAGACTGACCCTATTCTTTTGACACCCACCCTTTAAGTACTTACAGGCATTGATCGGATCTTCCCTCAGCTGTCTCTTCTCCAGTCTAAAAACACGCAAGTCCCTCAGCCTCTCCTCATAAGGGAAATGCTCCATGTCCTTAATCATCTTTGTGGCCCTTTGCTGTACCCTCGCCAGCAGTTCCCTGTCTGTCTTGAACTGGGGAGCCCAGAACTGGACACAGAACTCCAGATGGGGCCTCACCAACATGGAGTAGAAGGGCAGGATAACCTCCCTTGATCTGCTGGCCACAGTCTTCTTGATGCACCCCAGGATGCCATTGGCCTTCTTGGCCACTAGGACACATTCCTTTCAATCAGTGTTAGATATTTCGAAGTTAAGCAAGCAGACTAATCAAAGCTCCTGGTTGGAATTAAGGAGAGACAGATGGGAGCTCAGGAATGCAATTCCTCCCAGCCTGAGGTGTGTGCCTGGGGATAGACTGAGTGGAGGGGCAGCTTGCTTGAGCGATTTATGTTAGACACCTAGTTATAGGAGGCTAAGCTCAAGTGGGATGAATCCTACCCTAAGATGTTTATTGATATATATATGATTAAAGGGGTAAAGTGAATAAAGTGGATGAAGTGGATGAAGGTGGCTGGTTGCATGTAAGCAGGCTTCAGGTCAGCATGCTTCTTTGGCCATGCCCTGCACCATTGGCCCCATGTTCTCAGTAAATCATACCTTATGTGTGGGTGAGCTCTTTCTGTGTTTGGATGAACTTCAAGTTGAACTGGCTGTTGAGTAGGTTAAGAGGTTTGAGCACAGGCAGCTGGAGCATGGCAGCAAGCTGCAGGGACTTGTATGTTAATGGGGATACAGGCGGTGTGGGGACAGCTACCGGGAGGACCGCACATTTGAGGGCATCCACACTGTATTTCCATGTCAGTGTTTCACCAGTGGATGGAAGTCCTCATCAGCCAGACAGAAGGAGTGGGATGGAGACATCAGTCCTTTTCATATTTGTCCAAGTGCCCCATGTTTTCTGTTTGTGATAATCTCTGTGGCCATGGCTCCTCATGGCTCTCTGGACCTGGGGGACATTCAATACTGGCCCTTAAGTATTCGGACAGACAGCTAGCAAAATCTAAGGTCATCAAGGAGGTTATTTTTTCTTTTATGCATGTAAAAAATTTCACACAGTACCCACCGTCCCCCCCTAATTAGACAACTTCCCTTAAAAAAAAAGAGAAAAAACAGATAAAAGATAATTCTTCTATTTGATTCATCTTCTCTATGAATCACAGAATGATTCAGGCTGAATGGACCATTCTAACCCCTCTGCTCAAGCAGGGCCACCTAGAGTGGGTTGCTGAGGTTCTACGTGGCTTTTGGAGATACGATGTTTGCACATATGCAAAGAGGGAAACTCCACCACCTCACCAGGCAACCTGTGGAGGTGTTCAATCACCCTCACAGAAAGAAGTATTTCCTGATGTTCAGAGGGAACCTCCTGTCTGTCAGTTTGCACCCATTGCCTCTGGACCTGTCAGGACAAGGCAATTGTATTGCGTTTATATATACAATTGTATTGTATGAATGCAATGAGATATTTCACCACACTTTATGCAATCTTTTTCTGATGCATTTTTAAAACCCTTAGTAGCAGGACTACTCAAATGGGGCTCTCCCGTGTGGATCTAGATGCTGATCAAATTTTAGCTGAATTCCATTAAGGTCCAGAACGTATTTTGGCACTTTCAGTCTTGCAAGACAAATACTGCTGCCACACCTTGCTGTGGACATGGAAACAAGACTTTGCTGACCAAGCAGAACTCGAGTCAAAATGATCAGTTTTAATTACAGCACCTCCAGAAGAGCAAATGATTAGCTCTAAATGGCATCTGATACTGCCAAGGTCAGGGAAGAAGGTCCAATTAGTAGGAAATATTTCAGTGCTGTTTATTTGCTCCTTACTATTCACCTCATGCTGATCTTGTTTTCTAATTCTGGTTGTCCTTCACATTTCTGGTATGGCTTTTTGAGTGGTCTCACAACTGCAAGACTTAACCAGTCCATGGCCTCAGCTATAACAGTAAAATTCAAAAAGACGTATGAACAGTTTGCCTCACACTTTATAGATTTTTAGTTCCTTAAGGAAGTTTCTAATCCGTCCTGGGTTTGAGTGGTTTTCTTCAGTTGTTCCAACTGCTGATCCCCCTCTACAGTATCTGTGCTCACCATAGCACTGCCATCATGGCTAACTGCAATATACCATATTATTCTAAATGGGATGATTTCTTCTGGTTCTCATCTTTCCAACTTTTTTGGAAACACTCTTTTTCACATGGAATTATAATTCTCAGAGCAAAGCTGGTTTATCCTAGACCTTTCATGATTGTTTAGTAGTTTCCTGGCTCCCAAATACTTATCTGACTAGGTCTTCCTTGTTTCTGATGATTTCTGATTAGTCAGCATCTCTTTCCTTACTTATTTCACTCACTGTGCACACAGATGATCATACTAATTGTTGAATATAAAGTGTTGGCTCTGTAGCAGAAGTAGAGCTTAAATGACTCTAGTACTATCTGTCTTAATATAATTTAGCTGGTTTAGTGTTGGATGTTGGTGGATTTTTTTGCTTACAGAATCACAGAATCACAGAATTGTAGTGGTTGGAAGGGACCTCAGAGATCATTGAGTCCAACCACAAAAAAAAACCAAAAAAACCAAAAAAAACCAGCACCCACCACCTAAACACACAACAACAACCTCCAAACCAAAAAACCATCACCCACCCACACAGCACCCCACCACAAACCAGTAATCTTGGGCACTAGAGCATGCCCTGAAGAACCATGTCTACACGTTTCTTAAATACCTCCAGGGATGGTGACTCCACCACCTCCCTGGGCAGCCCATTCCAATGCTGGATAACCCTTTCAGTAAAGAAATGTTTCCTAATATCCAACCTGAACTTCCCCTGGCGCAACTTGAAGCCATTACCCCTTGTCCTATCATCTGTAACTTGGAAGAAGAGACCAACCCCCGTCTCTCTACAGCCTCCTTTCAGGTACTTGTACAGAGCGATAAGGTCTCCCCTCAGTCTCCTCTTCCCCAGACTGAACAACCCCAGTTCCCTCAGCCTCTCCTCGTAAGACTTGTGCTCCAGACCCCTCACCAGCTTCATTGCCCTTCTCTGGACCCGCTCCAGCACCTCAATGTCCCTCTTGTGGTAGGGGGCCCAAAACTGGACACAGTACTCAAGGTGGGGCCTCACCAGTGCCGAGTACCAATTTTTATTTTGAAAATCTCTAGTACTGCTGACAGGTCAGCCTCATCATTTGGGTGAAAGCAAGCTTTTGAACTGCAGGTCACTGACCTGTATTCAATATCTTGTGCTGTTCTAAGACACAGTTTGAGACCTGGACCTGAGTTGATATATTCATTATCTGTGGTACACTCAGTCCAAGCGTTTCAGTTATGGTTTTCTCAGTCTTCTAAACACGTCAGATTTTTCCATGCTATAGTAAATTTCTAGCCTGTTAGCATGAACAATTGAGTGAAGACAAGTGTTTTTTTCCCAAGGAACAGGCTTATCATGTGGTTCATTTTCCTCTAGAATTCAGATCACAAAAGTTACTTTTTCTTCTGTGATTTGTTTGTAATAGTCTCATTTCTTGTGGTTTTCACCATCTTGTCTTGGAGAACATTTTGCCTATACCTGAATTTATCTATTTGCCTTTTTTTTTGCCAAGGACTCCATGGTGTGTCAATCAGACATAATCCAGGAGGTCCAACATGGAAGGCCCAACACTATCTACCCCAGAAAAAAAAAAAATAGTTTGCTTTGGATGTTCTTTTTTTTACCATTTATTGGTTTTCTTGCATTCACCCTGCCTGGAATGGACAAATGTTCTTTGATACTGCTCTTGACATGGTTATCTATGTATTATCACATCAGGTAGGGCTGTTTTACTGAACTGAAAAGCTATTGTGTAATGTTTGCACACCCTGAACTAAAAGACTCCAGAGAGTTTATCACCCAAGTAAAACTAGCAAATGTAACTGATACGCCCTGGCAGAAAAGAATAAAACTGAGTCCATTTAACTACTGTTTGCAAGAAGTTGCTGCTAGTGAAATATTGGCTTGGATTTAAGGAAATGGGGAGGAGGAGAACCCTTTCTGGGTGTCAGAAGCAGTAAGCGTATAGGTTCAGGAGTGCTGAAGGCAACTCAGAAATGCAAAGATGCATCTCTCAGCTGCCATTAATGTTGCAGAGAAAATAATTAAAAGCTACCAAGGTGCAGACTTTGTTTCCAGATGATTCCCTGGCAGCCTCTGAACTTCCAGCTGGCTGGTCTCCAGTCAGCCTGTTCACGTTTGCTCCCTGCCAGCAAGGTAACAGCCCTTGCAGATTCATAAGCTGTCTCATGGGATGTTTTGGCACTGGTGCCATGCATCCAACTGGGGATCTGTGAGCCTGTAACGATTTCAGTATATCCCAAATGGCCCAGAGCCCCCGGGCATATGCAGATCTGTTTTCTAGATCAGTATAGAGAACTTCATCTCTTCTTGCTGCTTCTTTCAGGGACAGTTTTACATCTGCACGGCTTGCATGGTAGCCTCCAAGTTTAGAGACAAAGGACTTTGAGTTGCTAAGGTTGGCTCTGCAAGGCATCCCAGGGCCTGTCTGCCATCAGGGAAGTCATGCCCAGGACACAACAGAACAGGTTCTTATCCCAGACAACAGTTCAGTCGCAGGATTGAAGAATGTGATTCGATTTCCCCATGTGTTCAGGAAACAGGTGCTTGGTGCTCCTGTGCCATGGAAAGTGGCACTCCTTCCCTTCTCCTTTTACTGAAATCATTGATGATGCCATGTCTGAGACTGTGCAAGTCACCGAGGTGTAGCTCAGGCACTGCCCCAGTCTGTGACTTGTCACGTTGAATTGGTCTTCTACAACAAAATAATTAGGGCTGATTCACCACCTGATATCCTGAGCCCTATCATGGTGGCCATTGTGTTCCTAACACTGCCCAGCACAGCACCCTGGTTCATAACCAGAGTGCCTGATCATTCTCGTGTAGCAGAATCAACAGCATTTCTATACAGGAAGTGTTTAACATTAGGTGACGTTAAAGCCACAAGCTTGTGCAAACTTTATGACATCTGACTTGGAGGGCTGCCTTTGGCTTTTTCATCTTGCCATTACAATGTACTTGGCTCATTAAGAGAAAGTTCCTAATGAATTCTCTAACTTTATGTGAATATCTGGCAACCAGTTGAATATTGCTGCATGGTGACATGATTTATGTCTTTGACACGTCAGTCTTCGCATGAAAAGTGACATCCTCCAAAGAATCACAGAATCACGGAATTGTCAGACTTGGAAGGGACCTCTAGAAAGCATCTGGTCCAACTCCCCTGCTAAAGCAGGATTTCCCAGAACACATTACTCAGGACTGCATCCAGGTGGGTCTTGAAGGTCTCCACAGAAAGGGACTCCACGACCTCCCTGGGCAGCCTGTTCCAGGGCTCCGTCACCCTCACCGTAAAGAAGTTTTTTCTCATATTTGAATGGAACTTCCTATGTTCCAGATTGAGCCCGTTGCCCCTTGTCTTATCACTGGAAATCACTGAAAAGAGTCTGGCTCCAACATCCTTCAATTCACCCTTTAGATACTTGCAAACATAAATAAGGTCTCCCCTCAGTCTTCACTTGTCCAGGCTAAAGAGTCACAGCTCCTTGAGCCTTTCCTCATAAGGGAGGTGCTCCAATCCCTTAATCATCTTTGTTGCCCTACACTGGACTCTCTCCAGTAGTTCTCTGTCCCTCTTGAACTGGGGGGCCCAGAACTGGATGCAGTATTCCAGTTGTGGCCTCACCAGTGTAGAGTAGAGAGGGAGAATGACCTCCCTTGACCTACTGGCCACACTCTTCCCAGAAGATCCATCCCTAACCTGTATTGGTGCCTGGGGTTCTTCCTCCCCAGGTGCAGGACCCTACATTTGTCCTTGTTGAACCTCATTTGGTTCTTCTCTGCCCAGCTCTCCAGCCTGTCCAGGTCACGCTGGATGGCAGCACAGCCCTCTGGAGTGTCGGCCACCCCTCCCAATTTGGTATCATCAGCAAACTTGCTGAGGATACACTCTGTCCCCTCATCCAGGTCATTTATGAATATGTCGAACAGGACTGGGCCGAGTATTGACCCCTGGGGGACACCACTGGTCACAGGCCTCCAACTTGAGCCTGCTCCATTAATTAGAACCCTCTGAGTCCTGTCACACAACCGGGACTCAATCCACCTCACTGCCCCCTCATCTATCCCCCCATTTTTCCGCTCAAGAAAAATAGCTTGTTTCAGGATAAGATTCTAGGGTTGCAGAAAGATTTTTATTTTGCTGTTTCTAGGCATATTGGAAACACGTGAAGAGATTAAGGTATGCATAAGAGCACAGAAGAGATGTAGAAATATCTCCTGCAAGAATGTAGACTGTACTGTACTTTGTAGTGCCACCTGCTACTGAGAAAGTAATTGCAAACATCATTGTGACACATTATAAAAGTAAACAATTCTTAGAATTATGAAGTACCCATTTTAAATTTTGTAATATTAAAATTACGGAACTACCAGTCAAAGTTCCCTTTTCTACACTAATTCTGTAGTGAGAGATTTTGATTTAGGGAAACACCACTATGATTCACGCTGTGAATTTATTTTTTCATTACTTAGTCAGGAGTGTGGGTGGGAGTTTCTCCTTAGGGAAAGAAAGATGAAAGCCATTAGAACATTTTAAAATATTATCAGATATAACTAGGGGAAATAACTAAGTGAAATAGCACAAAGAGTCAAATGCAAGCCCTAGGTCAGTGAGGTACAAAGTAAATGGAAATCACTGAGACAGAAAATTGTTCAAAGCTGGGAAACGCTTCTGGGGAAATACATCTCCTCTTATGCTTCTGCCTAAATGTCCTTTTCAGTTGATGTTGGAAAGAGGAAACGTACTGGATAGACCTCTGGCAGTGCTTATATTCCTATGCAGACTTAACGAACGAGAAACGGTCAGTAGCGTACCTAGAAAAGGGACACTTCTAAGTCTCTTGCCTCAACACAAACAACAAGGGCAACGTTTTGCTGAGGAATCGTGCAAATAAAGCAGGCTTATTGCCAATACAGGGGGACATGAGCCTGTGCTGCCTGGGAATACAATAGAAAAACCCTTGAAAACGCTGGCCCTCTCTTAGCAACAGTGTCAACCCCCTCTTCCATAGGCACCCAGTTTGGGTTTAACAGTGACTTAGCAGATGGGTCCCAGACCTGGTGGGGTGATTTGGGGCAACCTGAGTGAGGTACTGGTGCTTGTGACCCATGCAAGAGCTGCCTCTGAAGAACAGCTAGTGGTAGGTAAGGGCAAAGTTTAACTCTCTCCATTGGTTATATGGAGATTTTAGGCAAACGTAAGGCAGGGCCAACGTGCTAGGAGTTGTCCACATCTGGTACCCTGACAGAGGTGAAGGTGCTGCTGGTCCATGCCCTCAGCTCCAGCGAGCAGTGAGGCTGAGCATGTATTTCCAGCAGGTACACGCACACACACATGCACACAGGTGCACATAAGCCCCGCCCCCCACCAAAGACACTACAGAGATACACTAGCAGCTGGGCCCAGAGACTCTTTCCATCCAGCAGCTGCCCTGGGACGTGCTGGTGTCTCCTGCTGCCTCATGCACACACACACAAACTGGTCTCTCTGCCAACCCCAGATCCCAGTTGGGATCCAGTTGGGGGCCAGTTGGGGCCCAGTTGCTGACTTGGGTCCCAAGTCCTTCAAGTAGCCAGCCCACAGAACCCTGGTCTCTCCAGTATCCAGCCCTGGCTTATGGCCACTTTGTCACCCAGCTCCCAAACTTTTACCCTACTCTTTGGCTCATCCAGCTGGATTGTCATTAGTGCTCGCACACACACATAGATACCCGATTGTCACGCATGCGCCCCAGTCTCTCCAGTCACAGCACCACAGGCACAGGGGCCTCTGGCCCCTGTCCCACCCTGGGGGCTGTCACTGACACCCACCCACACACTGCTGCCCCTGGGAGACAGAGACCCTCACCCGGGAAAATGGCTAGAAATGGGGTTTTGTGATAGACCAGGACAGACTTGTTCGGTGCACGTGCAACAAAATGGTCCCACAAGAAAAGTGAGGGACTGTGTAGACACTGGTTGGCACTCAGTAAAAATTCTCAGGTATTTTGAGTGGTCTTAGTCTCATTTATGTCTCCTCCTGGTGGATTTTGACTTTTTTGTCTGAAGACAAGTTCTTGAAAAGCAGAGGGTGGCAATGTGCTAACTGCTACACCGTGGGAAGAGCAGATGACTGAAATCTTTCCTTCCCTCATTCAAGGGAGATGTGCTGAAGGACACGCAGTAGGAAGCCAATGCAGACAGTGAAACAAGACATGACTTTGTAGCCCAACACTGTGGAAATTCCCAAGACAGAGGGAAGCCACTGCTTCTGCTTCCTCTTCCTGATTCTGTTTAAGGTTTTTCACTTGATGACTCTTCAACTACATAAACAGCTCCCACAGCTAGTGCTGGAGTCCAGGGCTTGCTAGTCCTGCCACTGCTGCTTTGAAAAGTAATTTATATAAAGTTTCCTGGAAAACAACCAGATGTCCCCACTCACCCTCTGCTTAACTCAGTATCCTCTTGGCCACATTAAAATTTGGCCGTAGACCCTTTGCAGAAATGTGCAAGGCAGCAGAACCTCTCTGTGCAAGCTGCAACACATGATTTCCTGATGTTCCTGTCTCAGCCATCAGACACATCTGATTAATCTGCATCTCTTCTTTGCCTGTATGTGTTTAAACATGCCTATGATGCCTTTGGAAAACAAAATTAAAAAAAAAAAAAAAAAAAAAAGGAAAAAAAACAAAAGTAAAACATCGCTGCTCCTACACACTGACTTCAGTGAGCTTTTTGTGAGTGTAACAGGAGACCCATAATGCCGTTTGAAAAAAAAAAAAAAAAAAAAAAAAAAAAAAAAAAGGAGAAGAAATAAGGAGTTAACTGCTCCTTAGGAAAAAACCAACAACAACCAAACAAAAACACCAAGAAGAAAGAACCAACTGTATTGAGGTATTGAATCAGGAATTATATAAACCAACTTATAGAAACACGTGAAGGAGAAATATTTACACGGAAATAACGCTAGTTTAGAAACAGAGTTAGAGAAGTTAAGCAGCATTTCACAAATCCCAGGATCGCGTCAGTTGCATCAAAGACTTTGGAGAAGTATCAAACACACACAATTCTTTTTGTTCATGCTTGAAAATCAAGATGGATTAAGAATAATCAACAGTTAAGTTTCTTTGAACTATGAACCATGAAGCTGAATCTCTTTACCCATTGAAGAATTATTGTCCTAGCCATTATTTCAAATATCAGCAGTGGTATAAAGTTATAAAGTCATTTGCTCTTCTCAGGAATCATGTATGCTCTGCTGAACCTAGGTATAATTAGGGGGTGTTACACTACAGTGAGTGTAGAATCACATGCTAAGTACATTCTTTTTCCCTGGTATTTGGGAAACTAAAAGTTAAGTACTTCCCAGCACAATTAAAATTTTCATCCTGTATTGAGCTCCTTCATAGCAAAACTTGCTCAAATATGAGAAAAAAATTACAATGGTACATATTTGTATTTCTCCCAGTCACACTAACATTTACTGTTTCCCTTTTAAGGTTTCCAAAGATGATCTTTGTCTCCAAGAAGGACAGCAACACCAAAACTGTTCTGAAAGATGTCCACCCTGTACTTGACAGCTTCCAGAGTCAGCAGACATGCAACTACTTCAGGCTATCTCTCTGGTGCTTGGCTGTCCTTGCGGTTAGAAATGTTTTCCTCAATTTATGAGTCTACACTGTAGGTTCGCACATGTGTCCTGGGTATTTAAACTCCTCTTATCACTGATAGAGACCCAGCCAATACAGTCAATGAAGTCTGGAGAGCAATCACTCTCATCTTAAAATCCATGTCATATGGTCAGTTGAATCACTCTCTAGAATCCATTGTCCAAAATGGGAGCTTAGACACCTAAATAACTTATGGATATCTACATGATGAAACACTTAAAGCTAATTCCACTTCTTTACTCATTTGCCTGTACTTGAGACATCCACCTGGGGCTGACTGCCATGACACAGGAGCTGTGGAGACCTATATCTTCCCAGGGCAGCTGGAGATGACGTGGGATTCCCCAGAGTATCTCAAATAGCACTAATGGTCAGGTAGCTGAATCTCAGGTCTCATGTCTAAAGTTAATTCCTGTTGTTCAAGACTGTTCTAGAGTCTTAGAGAACAGTCACTGCTTGCCTTTTAGGGAAAATGTTTCATATATTTAACAGTATTTATCATGGCTCCCCTCACTCTTCCTTCCATGGAACAGTGAACATGGAGTCACAAAATGGTTACTTTAATTTTCCTTTTTCAGATTCACAAAAATTCCTGTTGGGCTTCTTGGAATCTTTCTGACCAGAGCTCACCACTCTGCTTGGATGCAAACATGCTATTGCAGCTGAGATCTGTGCTGGCAAGAGCATAGACTTTATTTACTTACCAAACATATGGGAACCCAGTTTGTACATTCCAGTAACATGACTGATTTTTGTTAAAAACCATAAAAAAATGTTGAATAATTTTAACACTCAGTTTTGCTAGCATCATAAGATTGGTTTAGATAGAACTCTTAGTTAGCCAATAACAGTCCTCCTGGAGTTATGATGTTGATTATTCCTAGATAAATTGATTCTTTGTACTGTCTTTTATATTTTATTATTACATATTATAACATACTATGCTATATTTTGTAAAATATTAAAATGTACGTATCATATATATAGCATAATGTTATTCATTATAATATATGTTATATATTATGTTACTGTTATATGCTATTTCCTATTATTTCTCCAGTTTGTCAAGACCTTGTGGCATAAATAGTCTAAATTCATGAGTCAAAAAAGAACTATGAAATGTAGATCCACATTTTACCTGAAAACCACTTCCTTATTTATTAAACACACTAGAAAATTGCCTAAAACAGAAGACTCGGGCAAAATACGGACAGTAACATTAGTATAAACACACTACGTCACTACCTGATGATGAAACTGTTATGTATCATTTTTACTAATCAGAGGATATTATACAGCATGAGTCAGACTGATTTACAAGTTTACTATATAAACAAAGCTGAGAAGTGTGTTCAGTAGCTCAGGAGGCAAACTGAGGCAAACAGCCTGAGACAAGGATGAGGACTCTTCCACTTCTCCTGTTGCTATATGTGTCCTTCTCCTCTGCTTTTCCTGTGGCTCCAGAAGAAGAAGATGAAGGAAAAACCCTACAACTTGTAGAGGTAAGTAATTTCCAATGCATTTCTAAATGAAACATAAAGTAGTCTGAGAGATAACTATAGTTGCAATTATTTTCACAGAATATGGTTTGAAATTGAAGATGCACCATTTTGCAGTTTCCAGAGAAAGCTTTTCCTGTCAATCTAGAAAATGTGTGAAAATTGTGTAGAACTTACTTACCCAAAACTAACTTGATTATTGCATAAATTCACTTCTGATGTTGTCAGTAAAATAATAACAGCACTGCCAAAGTGTGAGTTCTAGCAGTAAGGCTTTGTGGTTGTGCAGAAATAGTCAAACTCAGCAAAAATTTGCATTTCAGACGGTGCTTTGAAGCTTGTGATATGACTGGTCTCAATAACTTAAGGGAGGGAACTTTCTTGAAGCAGGCATGTATTTCAACATTTTGCTGAAAGGATCTTTTATGAATTATTTTGGGAAAAAAGGGGAGTGTTACAGAAATACAATGCTTACATAGACACAACACTATTACAACGCAGCTACTTATTGGAGACAAAGTTGTTGAAATTTAGTAGGAAGACCTCAGTTCCTAATATTGTATTTCATAGCTAAATGTAAATGGCATGATTTGCCAAGTGCTGACTCTTAGGTAGTAGTCACCTGCTTTATTGGGAGTCCTGGCTGTGTGGAGTCTCACTGCCAATCTCTATTTCCTTGAATGAGACCAGTTATAAGCTTTCTCATAAGTTTTGCTGGTAGAGTAATCGGACACCATAAATAATGGGGAATTAATTATTAATAATAAATAGTAGATTTTAAAAACATTTCTTCATATATTCCATCAGTGAAACAAGAAATTTAGAAAACTATATGAAAACTGTAAGTTATATATTCCTAGGGAAAATAGGCTGGTTTTGCTCCTGGTAAACACAGGACGTGTCAATATGGGAATAGTTCAAGATTACTTAGAAAATTTGAGTGGGACTGAAGACAATACTGATATGCCAAAATTCTCTTCTTTTTCTAAACTTTGATTCAGAGTTATCTACAGAATTTCTACAATCTTCAAACGGATCACCAGCCTCTTCTAAGAAACAAGGGTGAAAATCCCCTTGTTGAAAAGCTCAAGGAAATGCAGGCATTCTTCGGACTAGAAGTGACTGGGAAACCTAATCTTGACACTTTGGAGATCATGAAAAAACCCAGATGTGGTATGCCTGATGTACAGCAATATGTAGTCACAGCAGGAAATCCCAAATGGAAAAGAAAAAATCTAACATACAGGTAACCTTTCCTAATCTGGTTCAAAAAAATATACATGTAGCATCCCAAATTTGGGGGATCTGAAGTGAGTAATTTGCTACAATAATGCCACATATGGTCATCAGGAGTGATTAACTGATTTCTGGAAGAAGACAGACACTCTAGAAGGCAGTATCTAAAATGAAGCCATTAAAAATTTTTGTTGATGAAAGATATGTCTAAGATTTCTGACATTTGCACAAGTTATTATTTTTCAGTTAAAATGTTGTGTTCCTAACAATATAACAACAAAGTGTTGGCTTTGCCTTGAAGGGTTTTGAATTATACCCCAAAGATGAGACAAGCAGATGTAGATGAAGCAATCCAAAAAGCCTTCAGTGTCTGGAGCAATGTGACACCATTGACATTTCAAAAGGTTGAGGACAAAGAAGCAGATATAATGATCTCTTTTGCTTATAGAGGTAACATTGATATCTTTACCTATTAAACAACCATCTGTAATCATAGAATAATTTAGGATTCTAACTGATCTTTTCCCCCTTCTTCTTAGACCATCATGACAACTCTCCTTTTGATGGCCCCAATGGCCAGCTGGCTCATGCTTTCCAGCCTGGTGAAGGTATTGGTGGAGATGTGCATCTTGATGAGGAGGAAGCCTGGTCAAAAAATGGAAGAGGTAAGGACTTTGTAACTGGATCCGTTCATACAGTTTAGCTCCTACAATCTGTGCTCATGTGATGTTTAGTTCATGAGTCTGATTACAGGCAAAAAGTGAGCAAAAGTGGTAGAACTTGTCCTTTTATATTGCTTTGCTCTTTTTTTCGTTCATTTGTAGGAATCAATTCTCAGAAAAAAAGATTTTTTAAGTCATAGTGGTTTATAATGGCAACTAAGTCAGTACTTAAAAGTATTTTTTTTTGTTCGGATGAAACCTAAAACTTGGATACAGGAAGATCTAGCTGTGAACTTCTCAAATCAAATCCTTTATCTTTTGTAATCTAGCACTTCAAAGTTTGGTGCTAACTAGGGTATTCAAGTATTATCAAAACTGGCATCTCTGTTTTGGAGGCTTTTTTCTGTTGGATCACTGAACCTCCACTCATCATTGGCATGATCCTTGATCTGAGCAGTCTATGTGATAGCAGAAGAAACAGGGTTTGTGTTAAAGACTCAAGGACACTAGAGAAAGGAAAATGAGACCGCAGTTAAGGCTGGACACTGGTAAAGCCCTTCTGTTACAAATATTTTTGAGTTGTAATGTTGATGTCTCTCCTGTACCTGTAGTGTGTTGTGGGAGGATGCATAAGTATTCCCCATTTAGTCCACTGTGCTGAATACTGAAATGGATTTTACCTTGTTTCATGTGATTTTTATCCTACAGGCTACAATTTGTTCATTGTTGTTGCCCATGAGCTTGGCCATTCACTGGGGCTGTCTCATTCAAATGATCCTGGAGCACTGATGTTTCCAAATTACTCCTACACAGACCCTAATGAATTTCTTCTTCCTCAGGATGACATTGATGGCATTCAAGCCATCTATGGTAAGAAAAAATATTTTTATTTACTATTTCTACTTGGCAGGCTGGTAAACAGTAATAAGAACATATTTAAAATATGCTTATTCCACCAAGAAGTTTAATTGTTACTGAATGATGGATAACAAAAGAGAAATTTCCTGGAAGCTGACTCCATCTGAAGTCCAGTTCTGTAAAAATCTCATTTTGGAAAAGATGAATACAACCAGTTTTATCAGCATTAAAAGTCTGCTTTTAGTCGCAGACCCTCAGTTTGAAACCATACGCCTCCTTATTCTTTGTAAAGAGGGGTCTTGCTGTCCTCAGAGACCTTCCAAACACTGTCTTTATATTTCTCCATATTAAAAAAATAAAATATTCTTCCTATAGGACAGCCTGACGCTGCTCTGCAGCCAACAGGACCCATAACTCCACGAGCCTGTGACCCTAAATTGACATTTGATGCTATTACTACCCTACGTGGAGAAACAATATTCTTCAAGGACAGGTAACAACAATAAGAATATATATTATCTCTTTAAAGTGTTCAGTGGCTTTAAAAAACCTGTAATCCCTGTGGGAAAACTGTCCCTTTGAAATGTGGAACAAAGACAAGCAGTAGAAAATCACCATGTATTTACACAAGTGAGAGTTCTCAAATCATTAATCCCAAGAGCCCTAGTTGACAAGAGCAGTGAAGGAGATGAGGGCTTGAAGGTTGTTTTCCAAGTATTCTGCTGCAGTGGCCACTGCTGCAACAGACTTGTCTCCGAAGTTCCTTCAACTAATGGCAAAGCAAGAGCATTTGTATATCCCTTAGCAATGTGTCCATGGGTCCCACCCTGGAACTTCTTCTAATGCTCAATGCAAGAGCAGGGACAGAACTGATGAAATTCAATAAAGGCAAGTGTAGGGCACTGCACCTGGGGAGAAATAACCCCATGCACCAGTACAGGTTGGGGGCTGACTTTTTAGAGAGCACCTCTGAGGAGAAAGACCTAGGAGTCCTGGTGAACAATAGCATGACCATGAGCCAACATTGTGCCCTTGTGGCCAAGAAGGCCAATGGCATCCTGGGGTGCATCAAGAAGACTTTGGCCAGCAGGTCAAGAGAGGTTATCCTGCCCCTCTACTCCTCCCTGGTGAGGCCCCATCTGGAGTATTGTGTCCAGTTCTGGGCTCCCCAGTTCAAGAAGGACAGGCAACTGCTGGAGAGGGTACAGCAGAGGGCTACAAAGATGATTAGGGGCCTGGAGCATCTCCCTTATGAGGAGAGGCTGAGGGACTTGCATGTTTTTAGACTGCAGAAGAAAAGGCTGAGGGAAGATCTGATCAATGCCTGTAAGTACTTAAAGGGAGGGTGTCAAGAGGATGGGGCCAGTCTTTTTTCAGTGGTGCCCAGGGATAGGACAAGAGGAAATGGGCACAAACTTGAGTATAAGAAGTTCCACCTAAACATGAGGAGGAACTTCTTTACTGTGAGCGCAGCAGAGCACTGGAACAGGCTGCCCAGGGGGGTGGTGGAGTCTCCTTCTCTGGGGACATTCGAAACCCGCCTGGAGATGTTCCTGTGCAACCTGCTCTAGGTGGACCTGCTTTGGCAGGGGGGTTGGACTTGATGATCTCCAGAGGTCCCTTCCAACCCCATGTGATTCTGTGATTCTGTAACTGAAAGCACTGTTGTGTAGAAAGATGTCTTTTCAGTGGTTATGAAGCCAACTCTTAGCCTGCCTGTCTTACAGAGAAATACAAGGGCATATGTTCCTCTTGCCTGGTTTTTGGCATGTAACTGAGGTGCTTAAGTTAAGAGTGCAGTCACTCTAGATTTCCTTTACATTCAACGGATGGAGATGCTCACAGCCATCTCCCTCCTGTTATACTCCAGGAGTTGTAGGAATTGTTTTGCACCTATGCTAGGAGTGGAACTATTTTAATATATATATTTCATTTAAACCAGATACATGCTGCGCAAACATCCTGCAAGGGCAGAGACAGAGCTCAATTTTATCACACTGTTCTGGCCAAACTTACCATCAGGAATTCAAGCTGCTTATGAAAATGTTGAAAGGGATGAGGTTTTACTGTTTAAAGGTAACGGAATCTGAAATTCTCTACTTCTTTTGACCCGTTATTCCCTGTTTCTTTACAAACTATGCAATTACAGAAGTCAAAGTGCTTTTTAAGGAAGACCAGTGAAACTGAGGATCTTACAAACCCACAAATAATTAAACCAGAGCATCATAGATTTATAATGTTGTAAGGGATGTCCAGAGGTTGTAACCATGAAAACTTGCCCCTCTGTTACAGTTAATGCTCTGAAAAACAAGACATGATAATAGTTTCCCTTCTTCAGGTCTAGCTTTCTTCAGGTTGCAGCATTTTGCTTTATATACAAGGATTTTAGCTGAATTCAGTTGGCAAATACAGGCATTTGTACACTACTGTTACTGATATGCTTATTAGTATTTTGTGATTTTTTTAAAAAAACATAAAGCAAACACCAAAAAGAACCCAAAAGAAATGTTAGTAGAAAAGTATACTGTGAGAGGAAAACTGTTCACTGAAAAAACAATCAGTCCTTTTCCTTAAATGATAATTTCATTTTGCATATATTACAGTACATGATATATTACCGTGTATGAATATGTTCATTGCATCTAAAATAACCAAGGCATTTTGATTAGGCATATGCCTTTCTTAATACTTTAATCTAATGCACATTGGCTAGTTTTCAAAATACTATATGGCTCTATAATCAAATAGCATATTACAGGAATTTAATCAACCTAATATCCCAATCCAATGTCAGCAGATAAAGTCATCAATCTCCAGCCCTCCCCAAGTGGTTACTCAGACAAATAACTTAAACTAATTTGAAAAAAAATCTGGGAAATGTGCTATCCATAGACCTTATGATTCTCACGTTTTACTCATAAAAACAAAAGGCACTTCTGCTTTCTTCATAATGTAGTCCCAGTGTAAGAGTTAGAACTATTTCTTAAGTAATAAACGGAAAGGAATAATACTGATATCTAAGACACATTGTGTGCTACCCATGTAAAACACAATTAAATGTCGCTTATAAATATCAAAACCAAATGAAATGCACTTATATTTTTCAGAGGATAAATATTGGATTCTCAGGGGATATGATATTGCACCTGGCTATCCTAAAAGAATCCATCATTTGGGGTTTCCAAAGACTGTTAAAAGAGTTAATGCAGCTTACAGTGATGAAACCATAGGAAAAACATACTTCTTTGTAGCTGACAGATACTGGAGGTAAGATTTAATGTTCCTTTAACAGAAGGCACATCTTCACTTGTCCATGAGGACCAATGTATTACTATAAAATTCAAGTGCAATGAGGTTTAAACCAGGTATATTCCAGAAATTTAATCAGGATTCTCTGGAAGTTAAAAAATTTTAAGAATTTGCTAGGAAATGTCAACTCTTCAATACGATTTTTCATATTCATTAGATTCCTATAGCAGTAATGTAGTTACTTGCAAGTGAATGAAACATTTGCCCAATAATAGAGTGACTTTTTTTGTAAATTACTCACTTTTTCCCCACAAGAGTGCTGTTTTTCTGTGCAATGTTGTGATAGTGTCCACTTTTCTTTCACATCTCGAGCAAGATGAACTGCTAATAAAAAGTGTTGTAATTGAATTTCTATGTGAACAAACTATAAATATTCTCCACTTGTATAGCTGGTCATATTTATAACTTAAGTGTGGCTCGTGACAACTTTCAGAGAGTAATTTTGTTTAAGAAATACGTGGTTAACACTAATACAAGTATGTTTCAGTACTGTGCTACCATCTTCTGCTCCCAAGCTTTATGTTTTACTTTTATACTGAACTACATACCCAGTGCCTCGAAATAGAAATTCACTTTATGTGCAAGTGATGGCCAAGGCTCATAACCGGCCAGAAACGTGTTACTATATTCCTGGGCAGCATTCCCAAGCTTTTTGAGAGCCTTGTTACAAACTTAACCAAATGCAGGGGGCTTGAATCTCAAAAAATCCATGCTGTGAAAACCTTAATACAAAATAGGAAGAATCATAAAGTTAATTTAGCTAATCTTTATCAGATTTCTTAGTAATGGTAGAATTGCATATGTGTATGAATGTGCTTTGGACTTTCAAAATATTGACTGCTTCCTCAAAAATTTTAATGATGTTTCTTGTGTTAGATATGATGAAAATAAAAAATCCATGGATCATGGTTATCCCAGAAAAATAGTCTCTGACTTTGGAAAAATTGGCAGAGTTGATGCTGCTTTCCAGAAAGATGGTAAGTAAAACACACTTTTAATCTGGATTTCTGTATTTGGGTTGTTCTGCAGATAGACTATTTGGGCTTCTGTAGATAGAAGTATTTGTTTTCAAAAACCTATTATTAATCTTAATGAGATGGGAATGAAAAATAGCAAGTATACATGGATTTTTTTTTTCCAAAACAGTGAAAAGAAGTCACATGTGAAATATAATTGGATTGAATTTTATTTCTAGGCTATGTCTACTTCTTCCATGGAACAACTCAGTTCCAGTTTGATCCTCATGCCAAACGGATTGTCAGAAAAATGAAGAGTATCAGCTGGTTTAATTGCTAATTGCAATGTTTTCCTATATGCATACTAAATGTTTTTATCTGCTGAATTTTTCAGCATTTCATGACTATCGGGTCAGAATGGATTTGTGCCCAGATTCTGTGGGAATATAATCTTAATACATATTTATTGTAAACAAAATGCATTCATATAATTTATCACAAAAAAAAATCACCTGCTACCTTAAAGATTTCCTAATAAATTATGCTTGTCATACCATTGTGCCTTGATGTCCTATTTGCATTAATACTCAAGAGCCAAGCCTAGCTTCCAAACACTGAAAAACGTATATGAAGCATCAGAGTTTTTTCCCAAAGGCAGAGAAAGGAGCAGCCAGATGACTCTGAACTCCACCACCCCACTCAAGCCTTGGTGAAAATACTCTGAGTAGTTAGGTCAGTTGGGGCTCTATAACATCAGTCTACAAATCACACTACCACTCTCGATTCTTTCCCCAGCTTCCACTCTTAGCCTTCCCTCCAGGGCATATATCTTTGCAAGTGTAGTTGAGTTTTTTTTTCTCATGTTTTGGGGTTTAGGACTTTGATTTAAGCGTGGAAATGTTGATTAGAAAGGACCCCTGAGATCGGTAAAAACAATCCCTTGCTATCACAGGTAGACACATCATATAACAGACAAATGAACCTCAATTCAAGGTGGTTTCAAGTGTTTACTACTCACTACAGTAGTTACTACTTACTACTGTACAAAAAGTACAGTAGTGACTACTTATGCAGTAGTTAGTAAATCCCTCCTAATTTCAGTAGGTTAAAGGATGAACAAGTTTGCTTTAAGAATGAAAATTCTGGGCCAAAAATATATCTGATACAAAAAAGTTCATTAAAAAGACAGCATGACTTCCAGTTCAACTGCAATTCTTTCAAATATCTTCAACTAAAATGATGTTTGAAGGGTTATCCACTTTGTCTTTAATCTCTGTAACTCAGCTGGTAACGTTAGAAACCATATGACCATAGCAAAATGTATTATCTCATACAACATCTGTATTATTCAACATACTTCAGAGAAAGGTTTCAGGTTACTATAACAGAAGTAATTGCATTTTGGGAAAAGAATGTATAATGTTATAAAAACATATCCATTCCATTTTTTTCACTATTTTACTGTTGTATTAGAAGCCTGTTAAACTGTATCCTTCATAATAAAGAACAGATTTGGTAGTTCTTATGTTTATTACATTCAGGAGTAAAAATTAATCTAAATAATATAAAAGATAAGAAACTGTATATTTGCAAATTAACTTGAATATATTCTATTCTTTATAAACACTTAAAAATATTATAAAATAATAAAAATTAAATTAAATTACAATAAATCAAAGGCTTTAACAAAGAAGTTAATTTATGCGAATCCTGTTCTCACAATGTGACTTATGTGTTGGTTCTTTAATTCAAAATCTTAGTAGCAATGCTGTTTGATCTCATTTTCTTGCGCAAGCCAGTGCTACTGAACCACCAATGATAATTAAATCAAAAATTGTTTTAGAAATATATAAATCTAAATTCATTATCTTGTTTTAACAGAGATGGTCTACAAACGTAACACAAGATTTATAGGGAAAGATAGTATTTATTACTAGACCAATTATATATTAAAAAATAAAAACTAGGAACATATGTTTCCTTAAGATATGAAGTAGAAGTAGAAGTAGAAGATCTCAAGGCAATGACAGAACTGCTCCTCAGATTTAGAGTAAAACACTAATATCTCTCTAGAAGAAGAAAAAGTAGTTTATACTTATGGAACAGAGACAATATTGAATAAGAGACAAGGGGTAAAGAGGTGGTGATGTTTTGGAGGAAAGAGAGAGGTAAAGGGTTATTTACAAACCATGGAAGATGAAGAAGTTAAAGAGAGGATAAAGTTTATAATGTCATATTTTCAGTCCACACCTTCTGGTATCCCGTGAAGTTCTGATTACCAGTTGCCAGGCAGATTTTTCTGAAATTTGTTTTGCAAATATCCCTTGAGCAGGAAGACTGAGAGCTCAAAATTAAATGATTTTTTTACAATAAATATTCCCTGTGCTTATCAGAGTGAATACTTCTTTTGCCTGAGGAAGGCACATCTGGTGCCTGCAGCTCTTGCCCTCCTGGAGGCACAAGCACCACTTTCAGTACTTAGGTGTTGGTTACAGCTCAGTCCACACAATCACCTGCCATTTTCTTACTACCTTTAATAAGTTTACAGTCCTATTTGCTAATTACTGTACTATGGTGGAGTAGCCTACAATTCCCTAGTGTCTGGTCACTGGTTTTCTGTGCAGTCGTAGCCCATATTATTATTAACTGAGACAGATTTGACCAGGTAGGAGTCAAATTCCCTAAACATATGCTTAGTGCATTTGAGCTGTTGTAGGGTATCCAAGTCACCCATGCAGGTATGAAACAGAACTTCTGGGAGACAAGCACTTCCCAAAACTCCACAGAACCTACAGTCTCTAGGCACCTGTGTTCAGGTGGTTAAATCCTGCCCCAACAGGCTGCATTGTTTCTAAAGGTTTCCTAAGGGAAAACCTTATTTGAACCATTTGTCATTGTCTCATGGCTTTCACTCAAGCTGAGTAGTGATTCAGCTTTGTTGACTCTATGGTAGGACTGAGCCTGCAAAGTCATGGCTCAACTCAGCTGCCTGAACAGATATCTAATGCCATCAAGGTGCCTGTAGATTTTCAGTTGGCCTCCAACTACCAGTCTAGATTCATAGAATACTTTGGGTTGGAAGCAGCCTTTTAAGGTCACCTTGTCCAATTCCCCCTGCAAAGAGCAGGGACGTCAACTAGATCAACGGTTTGCTCAGAGCCCTGTCCAGCCTCACCTTGAATGTTTCTAGGGATGGGGCAATGTTTCTGGGTTATTGTGTTAAGATCACCATGATGCAGCAGTATTGGTGATTCCTGGGAAGCTCTGTGTGGCATCACTTTGATAAGGATAGGTGGTGGCCTTTCCGGGTTAAAACATACGTCACATCACTGCAGTCTGGGTAAAACTATTTCTAGGATGAGAAAACAAGTCACGAGGTAAACAAGCCTCCAACAACTATAACCAATGTCAAAGACAAGCATTAGGAAACCATAACCAGCAGCTACTTATACAGCTTCTTCTTTCCCAGGCCTCAAGGCCAGCTCTGGGCATATTTGTGAGACATTGCTTGCGAAAAAAATGTGTTGTGTAGGTGGTCAAGTTGCAAAACCCTAAAAATGCTTTGAATGACACCAGCTTCCTCATCTGTCACTCAAATGTCTTCTGAATAAGCCTAATGTAGCGTGAGCTGTTGGCTTAAACCAGAAATGTAGCTTAAATTAGTTGTTTAAGCTTCTCTACATTCAATAAAGACAGAAAGAGCACTTATAGAGGCCAGTTCATCCTATTCTAAGATAGCTGTCGAAGCACTCACTCTCCAGATGTAGGTATTTGTCAGTTTTCTACAGAAGAATGCCTTAGTAATAAATGTATAAAGTTAGGTGCAACTAATCTTAAGCTGGCTGTTCTCGTTGTCTCTATCCTTCCACTTCTACACAGCAGGCAGCCGTGGGGACTGGATGGCAAACCACAGTGGGAAACAAAGATACTCACTTCTCCCAGCTCATATCAAGTCTTCCCATAGTGCTACCTTGATTTTTTACAAAATAAAATTCATATCAGCCAAAACATGTTTTCCTAAAAGGTGTTCCAGTGCGATTTGAAAATATGCTTGGTGCAAAAGCCACTGAACAGGTGTTTGTCTTTTGCGACCTGTGCCATGTACATAGTCAGATGATAGCGCCATCATCACTTCTTCTACCTAAGAAGCCTTTGAGACAAACAAATATATCCACATGAAAACAAGACATATCTCAAAAAAGACACTCTGCGCTTCTGGATGAACACACATGTCATTTCCAGTGTCAGTTCAGCCAGTCTCCCCATCTCAGAAAATTTGTTGTCACCGTTTGTACCTCAGTTACAGAACTGAGTGGGATCCAGGGTCTCTTACCTTGCAATACAATGATAATAAAAACAAATTAAGTGAAGGGATTTTTGTCGCTTGTTTTTGTGGGTTTTTTTGGTGGTTTGGTTTTTTTTATGGTAGCTGAGAAATGCCATTAACAAACAAGTTTAACTACCAAGGTTACATTGTGAAATTTGGGCTAAAAAAATCATCATTAACACCTCCAGCTGGAGAAAAGCTGGCTGCAAGTGACGGCAAAAAAGCCAAAAACACGGAAGCAAAGATTTCCTGAAAAAGCCACAGTCCAACATGGGGGTGTTGCTTACAACTGTCTTGTAAATGTTGAGTACATGCTGTCAGAGCTCCTTTGAGGTGCTGAGAACCCTTAGGTCCCATTGCTACCAGTGGAAGGGGAAGGTGTTTTGTCAGCACAGGGTGGAATCCCACTTCTGTGTGACTCTTGAAACTTCCTTAACTTAGAATTACTTAAGACAGGAAATAATCATATCCTCTGTGGCTAATGTGGTTAAACTGAAGAAACCTTTCATGATAAAATGGCAGATAGATGATAGATAGATAGATAGAGAGAGAGAGAGATAAATAGATAAATAGATAGATGATAGATAGATTGATAGATAGATTAGATAAATGCAGACAGAGATATAGGATTATTTACATTCTTTAGACTGGATTTATAGGGTAAAATATTTTTTGTTTAAGTATATTCTGGATTGTATCAGTATAATTTAAAAGAAACACACTTTTTTGAAGAGTTGCAGGGAAGAGGTAGGAAATTATTCAGGGTTTTCATCCATTTTCCAAAACATCCAGTCTCACTTTATGGATAAATTTAGAAAGAAAACTTTCTACTTACAGCACTTTCTCCCAAGGTTTTAATTTTTTTGGGTGGGATTCATATCTGGTGCATGACACCCATTTTCCAGGCTGAGAATGGTTGAGAGTTCCTGTTCATTTGGTGGCCTGATTTCACACAGCTGGATTGGGAAAACTTAAAAGGTGTTGCATTTGTCCACCATTTCATCAGGAGCAAAATTGCTCAAGTTTGCTAAAATTCAGTGTAAAATTGAGTGTCAGTTTTGAAATGGTAGCCAAGCAGCTTAGGAGTATTCATATGCTCCCTGACTTCAGATGCCTGTGAAATCGGATGGGTTTAATTAAGTTTTATTGTGTCAGCCAGCACAGCGTTAAAGGATGTGAGGAGAACATGACAAACTCTGAGTCAGTCTACAGCTGACCCTACAAAGCACCCCATAACCGTGTGGACTGGGATGTAAGAGAGAATGCACACAGAGCACAAAGCAGATTGCTCTCCTGCCAGGACAGAGACAAGATTAAGAATGAAGGATCTTTCATTTCTGCTTTTAATGTGTGCAGCATTTTCTAATGCTCTTCCTGTCCACCCAGAGAAAGACAACAAAGAAGAAGATGCAAAGCTTGTAAAGGTAACCACATTATTCATATCTAAGATCTATTGAGTCCTCTCTTTTTAGATGTAATCTGCATGTTCCAGCTATACAACATTTTGATGTCTTTCTGAGGCAATGGTATTGCACATAACTCTGTTGCCCAAACTTTACTAAAGTAGGATAAATCTGTACAAACTGGAAAAGCCAAGTAAATAAGTCCGGGACAATGCGGTCTGTTTCTGTTTAGCTACGATCCTTAGGAAAACATCTGTTATGCTCAAAATGACAGGCAGATGGTTTTGTCGGCAAAGTACACAAAGAATATCAGTCCTAAGGTATTTGTTTAAGAATCAGATCAAAATGTGAAATGCGTTTGCTTTATTTTTTCACTAGGACTATTTAAATAAATTCTATGCTGTTGAGACAGATCCAAATCAACTTGGATGGAAAATAAATGCTGAATCCACAGCTGAAAAACTTAGGAAAATGCAACAATTTTTTCGTTTGAAAGTGACTGGAAAACCAGATGCTGAGACACTGGAAATGATGAAGAAACCCAGGTGTGGAGTTCCCGATGTGGGTCTCTATGGTGTTACTCTACCAGGATGGAAAAAAACCAAGCTGACATACAGGTAGTATTTCGATGACTACTTTTTGAGTTTAAATTTTGTTACATGTGTTACATGTAAATATAACTTCTATGGCAATCATTTCCAGTTGGGAATACAAAAAAGTTTCTCTTTCCCCAGCTGTTAGCTGTGCATATTCCTAAAAGGAATTTCTGAGAGTCAAGCTGGGTGTTTAATATTTTCTGAGTAAACCATACTATTTTTCCTGTCATATATCACTCCTGACAAATATTCTGTGAGCCAAACAAGAATATCAATTGCACACTGTACAAGCCCCCTTATCTTCAAAATTTGCTAAGACCAATAGTTTAGTATTCACAGAAATCTGAGGAGATGGTTTTCCTCATGCTCAAGAGATGATGTCCTGGCTAAGGGCCATTTTGAGAAAAACTGATACCATGTACACAACTTATTATTATGAAAAAGACATGTTGGACAGTTATCACATTCCTCAAACCCACTCCAAGATGATTTTTGGGAGCTATTGGATTACAAGTTACATGGCTTCTTATACACTTTCTATATATCATCTCAACATGGAACATATATATATATACCATGCTTCTTATATGCCATCTTAACAATTATAGAAAATTTTTTTCTGCAAACACTAAGCATTGTTACTTTAACCCCCATAACTGTAGAATTGTGAACTACACACCAGATATGAGCAAAGAGGATGTGGATAAAGCAATCCAGAAGGCATTTAAAGTGTGGAGCACTGTCACCCCACTGATTTTCACTCGTATTCATGAGGGAATAGCAGATATAATGATTGCTTTTGGGACTAAAGGTAATATACTGACTGCATGCCAATGGTAAGATTAATTTAAAGATTTTCCAATAATCATGAAATAAATTCAATGTTGTTTCAACATCATCTTATTTAGCTCATGGACATTGCCCTCGTTATTTTGATGGCCCCCTTGGTGTCCTTGCTCATGCCTTTCCGCCTGGCAATGGTTTTGGTGGTGATGTGCACTTCGATGAGGATGAAGATTGGACTACAGGCTCAGTTGGTAGGTAAAGAAAAGTTGCAGAAGTGTTATGTAGATGGGTAAATTCATTTATGATTTTATTTAGATGAAGGAATAGACTGAGATGAAACACAGTATTATCCGTAAGAGCAGCTTGAGGACATTACAGGCCATCCTCCAGCTTGGATACTTACAATGATGCTGATGTAAAATCAACCTGATCTACTCTGGTTCTTATATGACACTGCTGAAGATACCAAGGGGACAGCCCTTTTCAGAGACAGATGCTACGGATACAGGCCTCTCTTACCTGGGGGTTGGTAGAGCCCATGTCCACCAGAGTTTTACAACCCATTATAGAAGCTATCTCATTCTTCCCTTCTGGTGCGCACATTGGCACCAAGCCTGGCACTGCCATACACTGCAGAAGAAGCAAACCCTGCCTTGCTGGTGTCCTCAAAGGAGATTCCAGCCACCTAAAAACCATTACCATCAGTTACCAGTGATAACAGAGAGTCTTCACCGATAGTACCAAGATAGTTCCAGCTATAGGCTGTTATAGCTCTACTCTGTATTCAAGCTAGGATAGGCTTATATATGAAAGTGTTCTCCAAGCAATTTCAGTTCCCTGCCAGCAGCCTGAACATGCCACCCACAGGCAGTGTGGAGAGCTGACTACAGATGTGTGCCACCAGGCCAGTAAAGAATGGAACACCGAGAGCTCTATCATCTAGCTGGTACCTGTCTGCTCCCCTCAGCCCTCAGGCTGGCCATACATATGCGGCCTCTGACAGATCCATCAGTACAAAGGCACATCACCTTGTTGTATGTTAGATCCTTTTCCAATCCAGTTTTTGGGATGGAAAACTGCAGAGGACAACTGCAGTAGGAGAACTGAGGTCACACTGCAGGAAAAGCACAGAGCTAACAAACAAGAAGGTGCTGTAAGAGCACTGCACAAGGCAGAGAAATGTGGGTTTACTGTGGTGGAAAGAAAATGAAGGATGAGGGGTGGACATGTCATGCTAATAAAATTCAATGCTTTCCCCATATTGGGACTGAACGGGTCCACCCCAGTTTTGCTGCTGTTCCTCAACAGCACAGCTCCAGTGACCAGACATTGCAAAACTTGGAGAGCTTGGAGGACTCGTGAGAGGGGAGGACTGGAAACACATGTGGAAAAACTGAGGCTTTGTTTGTTTTTTTGAGAAATGGAAATCTTGGCTTCAGCCAGCCTTTCTTGGGCCACAGACTTGTGATCTTCACTAAGTCTGTTGATATTGCTGCCTCTTGGTCTGCAGGGCAGATAATCATTCTTGCCTAATTCAGAAAGGCATGTTACTTGGAGGGATGCATGTTGAAGGAAATCCTATTTTTATGTATTTACTGTGTTAACATATTTAACTGGAAATAATCGTGCATACACCTCGAGTATTGTGTCCAGTTTTGGGCACCTCAATACAAGAGAGATATCGAGGTGCTGGAGCGAGTGCAGAGGAGGGCAACGAAGCTGGTGAGGGGGCTGGAAAACAAATCATATGAGGAGCGGCTGAGGGAGTTGGGACTGTTTAGTATGAGGAAGAGGAGGCTGAGGGGAGACCTCATCACTCTCTACAACTACGTGAAAGGACACTGTAGAGAGGTTGGTGCTGGTCTCTTCTCACAGGTAATTAGTGACAGAACGAGAGGGAATGGCTTCAAGCTCCAACAGGGTAGGTTTAGATTGAACATTAGGAAAGAATTTTTCACCGAAAGAGTGGTCGGGCATTGGAACAGGCTGCCCAGGGAGGTGGTGGAGTCACCATCCCTGGCTGTGTTTAAGGGACGTTTAGATGCAGTGCTAAGGGACATGGTGTAGGGGATGACTTTGTAGAGTAGGGTAGATGGTTGGACTCGATGATCCCAAGGGTCTCTTCCAACCTAGACGATTCTATGATTCTATGATTCTATAAGCATAATATCATAAACTGATATTTTATTGACAAGGTTATAAACAACCCATACACTTGAAAGCCCTAATGGTAAGAAGTTAAATTACTCTGTTAACATTATTTTTTTCCTCCTCTATTCATCACCTCATCTTTCTTTCTCAGGTTTATAGGAGGGAAGGTGACACACAGAGTGACACTTTGATACTTAAGTGACACAGAGTGCATCGTCTTATCCTTGCCCTGGAGAGCTGTTAGTTCGATCTGACTCACTATCTAATCTGTTCTAGCTCAGCCAGGAAACCCTGCCAGGACATTCCTCAGAGCTGCACCCACACTCTCCCCAAGACTCATGCCACACACCTACTTTCAGTAGCTAACAGAAAGAACAGCAGGGAAGAGGGCCAAAAGTCACTCCCTTCTAGTGGGGGAAGAGGACAACCTTATCCTATACCTAATCTATTTTTACTATGTGTTTACTATATACTTATATGCTCACTGTAGTGAATTTCAATATCTTGTATGAAAACTGTCCCTGAGCACTGAGCCCTGCTGTGTTCACAGTGTATCAGCCAACTGGCAAATTAGGCTGATCTGTATATCCATTTTTTAAGGCTTCAACTTGTTCCTCGTTGCTGCTCATGAGGTTGGCCATGCCCTGGGACTCTCTCATTCTAATGATCAGACAGCCTTGATGTTCCCCAATTACGCCTACGTCAGCCCCAGTGAATTTCCCCTCTCTCCAGATGATATAAGTGGCATTCAGTCCATTTACGGTGAGTAAAATCCATGGCTTAAAAAAACTAAACAAGAGAGAAACAAGGTCTTTCACAAAGTTTCACCGTTAAAAATCATTGCATTCTCATAATATCAAAAATGCATTTATATGTGAAAACCTCAATGTTCCTACAAATTTTTTGTATCTTTTCTCAAATATCCCCCTTAGGATCTCAACCAAATGCCCCAGATAAAAGACCAGCCACCCCTACCTCACCTAAAATCTGTGGCTCCCAGACATCTTTTGATGCTGTAACTACACTCCGACGAGAAGTCATTTTTCTAAAGGGCAGGTAAATACTGATAGGACATTTGTCTCTGTGAATTATATTTTTTCATTAATTCTACAAAGACTGAATACTTTGGTGGTTTGCATGATTATGGGATTTATAATGAGACAAATGGATAGATTTCAGTTCATGGAAACAAAACTATTAGTAGATATGAGTTATATTAATATTTTTCAGGATCCCCAGAAAAAACATGCTTCACTTTTTTAAAGAAAACATTTTAGTCCCAATAAATCTTTATGCCCAAATGTAACTGCTTGGTCACACCAAGCAGTAACATGATTAAATGCTGCAACCATTTCCTAAGAAGTTAGTATTTTTTACCATATAGTTGGACTAATCTCTCCTCCAATCACCTATGGAAGCCCAAAGTCCTCCAGGTATACAGAGAATAACTTACACTCAGGCTCATCTGGGATTCTATAACTCTCTTATTATGTGGTACAGGAATAACCAGAATTTTTCAGCTATTTGTAGCTGATGCCATTAATTAATCAGTGCCAATGAAAAGGGTAATTCCAAAAAGAAGCCAGAATAAAAAAACCCTCAGTTCCCACCAGGGGAGTGTTTTCCTTTCTGACACATCAACCCAGGTACCTCCATTGACAAGAAAGAGCTTGTAAATTACAATGTTGTTCACATTCTTGTGCGTGTATAGAAATATTATTTACTACAAAAGCTGTTTCATACTTAAATCAGACACTTATGGCGAGTCTATCCTGATAACTCAGAAGTGGAACTTGAATTAATTTCTACCTTCTGGCCAGCGCTACCATCTGGTATTCAAGCTGCGTATGAGAACATGAAAGATCAGATCCTATTTTTCAAAGGTAAAGCATGATATTTTCTTTAAATTTTTCTTACTTTTAATTTTGCGGGAAGATGGAGGAAAGAACAGTAGCTATACATACATAAAATTCACTTTTCAAATGAATAAAAAAAACTTACAGCAATGTCTCAAAGTCACTGGCGAACTGAATTTTTTTTTTTGTCACTAATTTTTTTTTTTTTTTTTCAGGCAATAAATTCTGGGTTATCAGCGGATACCAAGTGTTGTTTGGTTATCCAAAGAATATCAACACACTGGGCTTCCCTAAAGGTGTCAAGAAAATTGATGCTGCTGTTTGTAATAAAAATACAGGGAAGACAGACTTTTTCATAGGTGACAAATACTGGAGGTAAGAAAAATTGACAAATGTTTTTTACAATTGACTCCAATATAATCTGGATGCAGTTGACTCCTGTACAGAGAGGAGAATATAGCTTTGACTTTTGAGAGCAGAAGGGTATTCTGAAGTGGTCATTCAAGATATGCATGCATTTTGATGCATTGTGCCTGGAAGATGAAAAAAATCCAGCATGTAGAGAATTTTTACATACAAAAACAATAGGCAAAAGTATCTGTAGAAAATAAAGGTCTGAAAGCTAACATACTTCAGAAGAAGGCTGGCTGGTATGTCTTGTGCAGAATTACTCTCATTTCCGAAAATCAGTGTAATGATTATTTTACCTCTTTTAGAGAGCTAGAAATGATAGTCCGTTTTCCTTTCTTTGGCTGGTTAACATTGGATTTGCAACATGTTTCTTTTAAATCTTGTGCCCGAGCTGGCATGAGTGATTCCCGAGACCCAAACTCCAGGCAAACAGAAGAAAAAGTCAGCTTCGGGAAGCTGGCGGATTCCTCCTGTGTGCAAGGACAACTGCTGCAAAGGCCTTCTGCTGGCAACCAGGAGCATGCAGGGGTCAGACAGACTTTATTGTGAATAACTGTGGGGTTCCTCAGGGAGACACAGAGTGTCAGTTGGATTTTCAGCTGCGTGTTGTTTCCTGACCTTTGTTTTTGATAGTTTTGGAAAGAGTAATTACAACATTTTGCATTGCTATTTTACTGCTTTGGTCACAAGACAAGGACATGTAAGAAAACCACAGCACAGATTTGTTATCTAGTAACTCATCCTCTCAGTCTCATGCCCCTGTGAAAAATCTTTCTTGTATCCAAGGAGAAGTAAAACAAAAGCTTGCTTGTTTGCTTGCTTTTTTTCCTGGGAGGGTTCCTCAAATCTTCAAGAACCTTTTAGGTCCTGCTTTCAGCCCCCAAATTCAGCTCCATCTTATAAAAATTGACCTGGCTCAGTTAAGAACAGCCTGATGGTATTAGAAATAAGTCAGCTTCCTTTCTTCCAATTAAATCTGTCTGCTGGCAGACAACTATGTACAATATTAAATAAAAGTCTAAAAGGAGTTTAAAATTCATGCAATAAACATGTGCACTTGTTATAGTGGAAATCAACCCAGCCAGTTCCCATGCGCTGCCTGTCACTCTGCTGTCATTAAAGGAGGTAAATCACATCCCTGCTGTCAAAAATGTGGGTCTTCCTTCAATTTGCCTCACTCCAGATGCTTCTTTGGAGCTGTGCCCGCCTTTATCCACAAATAAGGTGACTACTTGCCACCTTATGGAAAACACGATGGCCAGAATCTTGCAGACTTTTGTCCGAGTAGAAAACTTTACTCTCTGTAACCCGGGTGAAATCAGTCGAACTACAGGTGGTGGACACCTTTCAGCAGCTGCTTAATTCTTTGCAGAACTGATGTCTATACTCTGTAAAATTGCATGTCTCCCTTCATATGATATAGGTATGATGAAAATACCCAGTCCATGGAGAAGGGTTATCCTAGACGGACAGCCAATGACTTTCCAGGAATTAACCAGAAAGTTGATGCTGTTTTCCAACAGAAAGGTAAATGAAATGAGCTTTTAAGTAAAATCAGTTTATTTGTAAAGAACATAAGTTCCAGAGTTATGATGAATATCATTATTGCTGTATCCTGCAAAAGATAGAACTGAAGAGATGCTGTCCTTTGTGTACAAAGATGATGTTCCCTGCTTTATCAGAATGAAACTACTTTTTGTAGCCATAACACAGTGCTTTACTTTCTCACTTCCAGGATTCTTCTACTTCTTCCATGGATTGAAGCAGTGGGAATTCGAGCCTACTGCCAAAAAAGTTATCCGTGAAATGAAGAGTAACAGCTGGTTTAACTGTTAATGGCATTAAACTTTCTTACACACAGCAAATATAAAAAAAAAAAATTGTTCTGGGTTTCTCAAAGGTTGTTCATATATACACTGCTTCAAATATTTTGGCAATAAACATTTTTAGATTGATGTCAACTATTTTCTGCTTCATCTGTTGAACGCTTTCTACATTTCTGAGGTGTGAAAGACTTCATGTTAATACGCTAACATCCTTCCAACGTGCGATGTTTGCATTTTGCTTCTTTCCTCTCCAAATATCAAGAGCTAGGCTTTTCATTAATCACTTGTTTTTCTGTTCTGTCTGTCTTCTTCTCCTGCTCTTTGACTTTTGCAGCCTTGTTCCTTTCACATCATGTCATTATTTTGCAACCAAAATCACCCTCCCATCTAAACACATTATCTCACCCTCATCTTTCTTTCCAGTGTCACAATTAGCATTTCATCAGCAGCCATTTGTGAATCTATGTGTGACATCCTTCACAAATCAGCCCTGTCCCATGCAAGAAGTGGATTCATTTACCACATTGTGAAACACAACCTTTGCACCACGACCACAAAACATGTGCTTCAAGTGCATGTATGTTTGAGGTTTATTACATGCTGCCATTGCACACAGAGCAAACTCCTCACAAAATCAGGCAAAATCTATAAAGTCACAGCCATATCCTCTCCAAGTATTTCCTTTACATTTCATTCTGGAAACAGGCTCAGAATGCACTGCCAAATGGCCAGCCATACTGCGTGCACGGCTGGGTATATCTAAGAACGTGGTCTCATTAGTGTTGGCTTGTCCTCCTGCTCCCTAGTTCTCATATATCTGGCTTCTTTACACACCTGTTGCATGTTTGAGTAAAAAGTTTCCTTTTGCTACGTCCTTTTACACTACCAGATACAAGAAGGAAATGATCCCAACCTGAACCTTACCTACCTGGTCGGGTGCAAACAGTGAGAGTACCATTATGGTGCTGTTATTGCTATGAGAATCCCACAAGGCTGGTTCCCACCAGGAACACAAAAATAGATGCTCAGATATGCAGATCTAAAAAACTAACTGTGGTGAACACCATCACACTCTAGATCCCCAAAATTAAAGTGGGTTGAAACTGTAGACATTTTGGTGAGATTCATGTGACTTAACTTTAACTTCCTGTCTGCCTACATATCTACTCTACATGAGTTAGGGAAGATCCCTGTACTGAAAGAAGAGTGAGGAGCTTTCCACAACATTACTCATCATCTCATCTCATGTCACGTCATCCAAAGACTGTGCTGGGGTAAACCAGTGCCTTCAGCCCCTGGAGAAAACACCTTTTTGCAGAAGAAGGTGAGCCAACTAGCTTTCAGACAGCTAAAATTCAGTGATTTTTTTTTTTTTTTTTTTGGTAATGCTATGTGCTGTTCTCTGGAAAATCCTCAACCTCCTGTGAATGAAAATATGCACAGAGGATTTAAGTCATCCAAAGACTGTGCTGGGGTAAACCAGTGCCTTCAGCCCCTGGAGAAAACACCTTTTTGCAGAAGAAGGTGAGCCAACTAGCTTTCAGACAGCTAAAATTCAGTGATTTTTTTTTTTTTTTTTTTGCTGGGTATCTTTCAGTTTTTATGTGATCTAAAATAGACATACATCCTACTTTTATAGTCTCTGATGTTCACCTTTTTGGCAAGATACACCAACAGCTTTTTATATCACCATAAGCCAGTGATAAAGTTGAAGGCACCTGCTTGGATTGCCACTGCCTGTGGAGTGCTCATCATATCCCATGAGACAAGAGCATAACATGCTGGAGGTGTGTAGGTATGCATAAGGAACACGCTTCCTTACCTATTTCTGTACTTCCAGCCTCCTGAAACTCTTCACCAGCATTCAATTCAATTGATGGCTGTGTAGAAAGCACAGTTTAACAGCACAGTCACAGGAGCTGCCAAGTTACACCCAGGTGTTTATACTCAGGCAAGATAACTCTTTCACACACACTCCACTCAGTGTGTAATATAATTGTAATTTTATTTGCAAGAAAAGTTCAATCATTGAGTCATCAAGGAGGTTATTCAGTTCGTTGTAATACGTGGGCAAGTTACTCTGTCTTCAGGTACATAAACCAACATCATAGCTGCTCTGTGCTCCTTCTTTTCTCAGGTGAAACATTATTTCACAATTTATATCAATCTTTTGTCTTAAGGAAAGTTAAACTTTAACAGTGAAATGCTGTTAATGAAGTTTTCTGACTGGTAGCTTTGGCATTCTGTTAAAACAAGAAGGGTTGCGTGTTCACGTCACCTGCAAAAATAAATAGAGCAATGAGTACTGCTTTTCTTTTATTTGTGAATAAAGCCTGAAAATCCACTCCCAACAGAAAAAGACTTGACTTTTACGTAGTGATAACAGCTTGGTCACTCAGTTTTCCCTCTTCACTGGCCATTTCTTTGGAAGAATAGGAACCAGTATAGGAGTGTCACAGCAGAAATCCAGTCAGTGATGAGTGCTTAGTTAGTGGGGACTCTTTCCCTTGGTCTCTGATAGCAGCCTGGCTAGCATGGGATTACGTCTTGCACCTCACCATATCCTCGCACAGCCCTAGAGAGCTACAAATACTACCTCCTCTCTTATGCCAGTTACAGCTCCTCATAATGCATGTCCCCATTCTACATTTAGGTCACCAGCTGAGTAATGCTGTGGGCTGACCAGCCCCTGACTCCACAGCCCAGCCAAGGGATGAATTATCCACCTTCCCATTAATAGGTTTTTTCCTCCTCTAGCCAGCTGCTATTTTCCTCAAAACCCGTAGGAACTACAGCATCTCAGCTTAGCTTGGCTGAAGTTGGCCAGTACCTTCAGTTACTGTGGGACCAGATGGACACACAAACATGCACAGAAAATAGGATCCCACATGGTCAAGCTAACATAATTTTCTCAATGTTTTTACTAAACATCCTTGCTTTCCACTGCACATTTCCATTTGGGTTTGTACTACCATATTCCCCTTACTGTTGACCAAAGGAGTTTGAAAGCACAGACAAGGCAAGGCAGAAAAGACTTGTAAAAACAGGGGAAAGCTAATCTACACTTGTCTTTCCAGATGTTTCATATCACAAAGAAAAAATGGTAATTTGTTTCTCAGCCAATTAATGTTTTTTTAACAGCTGTTTAACAAATGGGTCATAGGATCGTGATGATGAAACTGGATTAGGAAATGAGGACATTATGCATCCTAATGTAATGTGTTGCTGAGACACACAAACTACAGCGCCCCTGGTAGATTGTCCTGTAAAGTCCTTCTTGCTTCTCCGCCTGCAAGACCCTGGTCTCCCAGCACTGGCATGGGAGTGCTTTAGCTCCCAGAGTGGGGCAGGAGCTGTGTATAATCAAATACTTGCTAGAGCAGAGCTTAAAACCCACATCTTTCCCTTACCCTTTCAGGTGAGCAACCTGTTCCCTGTGTTCGTGCGTGACAGACAGATACCTCAAAATCCTTGAGAAAACTGAAACTTTCTATGGGTTTGGTACTGTAAAGGAAGAAAAAAAGAGAACCATGGGAGCTTATGTATGGAGAAAGAACTTGACATTACCTGGATGTACGTAACCACTCATCCCTGCACTCAGTGATAACTTCATGCTTCTTGCTGCTGATTGCCCGAATCCTGATTAACAGAAAAGGAAGCTGCAAGGCTGGTATTTAATAGCTGATAGCAAATACACTCTTTAACAGTTCAAACCTTTTTGAACATCAAACCTTCAGACACGCCAGAGCCATATCCAAAGCAAAGCACTGAAACCCAGTACAGCCATTGCAGGAACCGAGACAGGACACCGGCAAGAAATGCAGAGGAGCTGGACAATGTGCCTGGCTAAGACAGGAGAGTGTGCTTCTCTGAGGGCTACAAACATAGGGAGAGTCCCTTGCAAGGTGAGCACTCATCATGACAGTCATCTCAGTGACATTACAGGGCGTACCCAGTAGACAGAACCTAAAGAGTTGAGATGTGGGTTCTGTCATTCTGGCTGTGAATCAGAGTTTTTCACAGTCTGCCTGCATGCATTAATCAAATCAGCTTGGGGGGGCCAAGGGGAGGATGTCTACTGAGATTTTTCTACATGCATCATGTGCCTCATGTGTTTTTATGATCTGTAAGCACTGCATCTCACTACCATTCGGTAAGCGAATAGATATCAATGTGTGTGTTTGTGTGCTCCTGCCTTACCCACAGATGCATGTGTGTCTGTGCAGCTTCTGTGGGGATCTGCTGGCCTGTGGGGACATAAGGAGTTGGGGGTCCCACCGGTGGCACGGAAATGCCTTTTGTCCATTTTATGAACAAATGCTGCTTGTAGGACTGAGGGCAATACAGCCTCCATGTAACTGAGCAACACAAGGTGTTAAACCGCCAGATAAAAAGCCAGTATGAGCTCCTAAAGGCCAGGTATGGGGTGGGTAACGCAGCCTTGTGACAGTGGTGGACTTGGCAGTGCTAGGTTAACGGTTGGACTTGATGGCCTTAAAGTAGTTTTCCAAACAAACCAATTCTATAACTCTACTGATATATTAAGTGACTGTGGGGCGTCAGTTTGACCTTGGACTGATGAGGGAGATGCTGAGGATACAGGCACCGGCCGACAAAGGCAATGCTTGTTCTTGCAACAGGCTGGAGTTCTGAGCCTTGTGTTGAGGGACCCCAGCGTATGGGGGTCCCTGGCCGGGGTGGAGGGTCACAGCTACCACCCATGGGGCACAGCTGTCACCCAGGGGACACAGCTGCCACCCAGCGGTCACTGCTGCCACCCATGGGACACAACTGTCACCCACAGGACACAACTGCCACCCATGGAGCACAACTGCCACCCACAGGACACAGCTGTCACCCATGGGACACAACTGCCACCCATGGGTCACAACTGCCACCCATGGGACACAGCTGCCACCCATAGGACACAGCTGCCACCCATGGGACACAGCTGTCACCCGTGGGACACAACTGCCACCCGTGGGTCACAGCTGCCACCCATGGGACACAGCTGTCACCCATGGGACACAGCTGCCATCCATGAGACACAGCTGCCACCCAGCGGTCACTGCTGCCACCCATGGGACACATCTATCACCCATGGAGCACAGCTGCCACCCATGGGACACAACTGCCACCCGTGGGACACAGCTGTCACCCATGAGACACAGCTGCCACCCGTGGGACACAGCTGCCACCCATAGGACACAGCTGTCATCCATGAGACACAACTGCCACCCATGGGACACAGCTGTCACCCATGGGTCACAGCTGTCACCCATGGGTCACAGCTGCCACACATGAGACACAGCTGCCACCCGTGGGTCACAACTGCCACCCATTGGGACACAACTGTCACCCATGAGACACAACTGCCACCCGTGGAACACAACTGCCACCCATAGGACACATCTATCACCCATGGAG
>NW_015094510.1:30972372-30980789 GCF_001431845.1 Calidris pugnax
AGACACAACTGCCACCCGTGGAAAACAGCTGCCACCCATAGGACACATCTATCACCCATGGAGCACAGCTGCCACCCATGGATCACAACTGTCACCCATAGGACACAGCTGTCACCCATGAGACACAACTGCCACCCATGGGTCACAGCTGCCACCCAGCGGTCACTGCTGCCCCGGCACCTGGTCCGAGTTATCCCCGCCAGCCCGGCTCCTCAGATTCTTAATGATAATCGTGCCGTTCGGCAGCTCACGGTTTTCTAAATAATATAAAGTTTATATATAAAAAAATATAAAAAATAAAATATTTTCTAAATAAATAAAGTTTGCATAAAGGTATTTTAAAGAGAGAACTATATGCGAGGGGAAGCACTCGGATTTGAAAGCAGAGAATGCTTCGTTAAATCTATGAATAGTGCAATTTAAATTAAGTAAACTGAGCTGTGTGTTTACCATATTGCTGGTCATTCAATATCATCAAAGAGAAAACATACAGAAAAACATTGATAGAGTACTAGAAACTATCATAGAATCATCTAGGTTGGAAGGGACCTTTAAGATCATCACCTAACTGTGATTAAAAATAAAAAATAAAAATAAAAATAAAAAACCATACAAAAGAACCCCCCACATCACTAAACCATGTCACTAAGCACTATGTCAACCCATCTTTTGAACACCTCCAGGGATGGTGCCTCAACCACTTCCCTGGGCAGCCCATTCCAATGTTTAATAACTCTTTCAGTGGAAAAAATTTTCCTAATATCCAATCTGGACCACCCCTGGCATTAAAAAAATAATGAATCTATGTCCTGAAGGACTGAGGTTCTATTATGGAAACTGGTAAAAGCTATTTTACCTTAGATTGAGAATGTTACACTGAAAAATCAATATTTAAAAGTGAAGACTTTTTTAAAAAAAAAAAATAGTTTATAGACATACGGTAAATGTCATAATTAAACAAAACATCTTGGTAATGATGAAAAATATATACTTTACAGAAAATCACTGGAAAATATTTTTCAAACATGTATGTAGGTATGTATATAATACAAATATATATGCATATTTAGCTATATTTCAGACTGTTGTCATTACTTTTTTAAGCACTGCTTTTGATTTTCACTGAATATTATAGAGGAAGTGATTTATACAACAAATATATGAACTTTTTTCTTTAAATCATGGTGTAGTTATTATATTTTTCCAAGTGGCAGAACAGTGTGTTTATCACGGAATACTACTGCAAACAGGATTATTGTGACCAAACCAGGCTCTTAGTGCAAAAGAAATACACATTGTTTAAGGAAGCAAGAAAAGGTTGCACTGATCTCAGGCGGAGACCGAACTGCTGCAGATATGTTCTGCAAGTTAATGAGTGATTGTTTACAGAGATGCACAGAAACATCACCTGGACGTGTACTTTAACAGGCATGGAATATGGAAGAAGAATGGCTATTATTTAAGATCTCTTTTTCATTTCTAACGGTGATAAACTCTTTCCTCGTTACCAGGATCACGTTGCAGCCTGTGTACATCATGAGCGAGAGGACAGGCTTTAATTAGAGAAGAAGGTGCTGATTCAGCAAAGTCTTCGAGTTCATGCCAAAATTCAAACTCATATTTAAGTAACACTACTTTTGAAATCTTTTGCTCAGTCAGAGTCCTAATGAAGACATCTGTGCTCATTATGACCATAGAAACATACTGCCATAAGAAAGTTCCCACAAAACATGGCCATTCCTCAGGAACTTTGTTGAAGAAATGCGAGTTCCCACTGTTACACTGAAAATGATCTGAGCATGAAACAAGAATGGACCCCACCATCTTCCTTCCCCTTGCAGTCCCCTTGACTCTCATCCCCGGAGCTGATTAAAAAAATAATGAAGCTGAATATACAGTTAATAGAAAAGTCTAGCAATGAAAACTGGGTGTTAATTAGCATATAGAGAATATAGTTTATTTATACTGAAATTTGGCCTTACGCTGAATTGAGCTTCAATTCAGAATGAAAGGAAATTGTAGTTTTGGAATTTTCTATGATATCGAACAGTCATTTTGACAAGCTTAGTTTATTTGCATGAGCTTTCTCTAAGGCAAATAGAAATTTCAGCAAAGAAGTCTAAACAACAACTTTATCCTAGTCTGTAGAGGGAATACTCTTTTGTAGATGATTACTGCTCAGCTTTTCTATTTCAGATACACAGCTCTGAAGAGATAGAAAGGAATGGATGTGTATGTGTAGAATTATTCAAGAAAAAGACAAGGATATAGCAAAGAGGTTACATGGAAAAAGCACATGGAATATTTGAGAAAAGCTGGACCACCAATACTAGTACATCCTTGATGATGAGTAGTCGTGTAGATGTCTATCTTTAGATGTCAAAGTCTAAAGAATAAGGCAAGGTGTCTCCATGAATAATTCAACTCACCCTAAGATGAAGATTTCATCCTGTGAAAAGCATCTTCATCTAGGATGATCAGATGAATCATCACCTGTAAGAACATACCTCTTTCAATCATTTCCAAAGGAAGCCTGTGATTGCATAATCCCAGCACTATATTTTTTGTTTGAATTATTACCTATTAATTTGCAAATATGTAGGCATCTAGTGCTATTTGACGTTTCTTAGGGTATCCTTGGCCAGCAGCTGCAGTTCTTGAAAGTTGTGGGTCTTCTTGAAACTTTATGTCCTGCATCGTGTCTACCAGGTATGCAGAGATATTTTGGGTCCCCTGTTGTCAGTGGCACTAAATGCTTGCACTTAGGCAACTGAATTAGTTGACCCAGATTTAACTCAGGTGAATTTTCTGTGCAGGCTGTCACAAAATGAAATGATCTCAGGACATGTTAAGGGCTAAAATTTTCCCATGAAATTCCACTTCTGACCTTCTCTTGCCTTTTTTTCTCTCGTTGCTATTACAGGACGCTGCCGCTAGGTGTCAGGTTATGAAAGGGCCCCACTGGTACCATAAATGCGCGGATCCAGGTAACATGAATTGGAGCAAAGTGTTGTGCAGGGTAAGGGGGACAAAACGGAACAAAACGTAATTTTATTGGTCTCTAGCTTTTGGCAGTATTAAATCACTGCCCTTCTAGGGAGAATCACACTACTGTGACACACAAGAATACAGGAAAGCTCTTGAAGCCACCTTCTTCCTTTGGGCTTTTACACTCTTTTTAAAGCATCTTTCAAAATGAACCCTGGTTTGTTACAGGAACTTTTAAGAATTACCAGAACACTAACACTAAATAGTAATAGAAAACTGAGACACAGAGCTTACCCATTGCAAATTAATATCATATAAAGAAGAAATAAATTACCAGATCTAGTTTTTCCAGTCATTATAGGTTTACCTATATTTACAGCTCAGCTGGCTCAATTGCCTTGCCCATCAGACCTGTTCTCACAACTAGATTACACTAACTATGGGGCTCAGTGATGAAATGTCATGCTACGCTTACATCCAAACAAGTTGGCAAACTAGATACTCTAAAGAAAAGGAGTCTTGATACATCCTGTGTGTCACATCATGGAGTTGATGAATAGTCTCCATAGCAGGTTAAGTGACCTTGTGCAAAGATCAGAGCCAGGGAGACAGCGCTGGACCATGTCCTGGTACCCAACAGAAGGACCAGCCTCGGACTGTGAATCCTGCTCCTCCTTCATCATGGTCACAACTTCCTAGAGCAAGTGCTAGAAAGGGCAGGATCAATGGGAAGGCAATGTTCTGTGGAGCAGTACAGGACAAAAAGGCTTCCCACTTTTTTTCAGCATACAGGAAAAGCTCTGTATTTTGTGATTGTGTAATCCAGTTTAATCTGGTTACTCTATCCATGCTCGTAGAAAAGCAAAAAAGTGCTTCAGAGAACTTTGTTCTCTTATAGTACTTTGTGTAAAGTGGAATGATGCAAATGAACTATGATCACTGTGAATGACACTAAAACCAAAGCCGATGGTCAGACTTAACCCTTCCTGACTATGGAGGGAAAGCCGTGGGAGATGAGTTAATTTCTTAGGATGAGAAAGAGACTTTAAATTGCATCAGAACCATGCTGTGACACTATTTCATGGCACTGCACAGCCTTATCCCTTCAGCTGAATGCTCTAAGCAGGCTTCAATCATTGTCTTGGCATATAACCTCTTTTCTAAATCTGATTCTCAGTTTCCTTCCCAAAAGTGTCTAAATGATTCCTTTTCACCAGAGTCTTTCAGTCTCTGCTCATGTTCACAGCTGTGAAAAGGCACCTTCTCTCATTATCTGCTTCCCAGGTTGGTGCTAGGTTATCTTTCCTTCACAAGAAAGAAGCGTCTCAGTGTTCATTAAGGATATAGTTTTTGAAACCCTACTTGATGGAGGTCTTTCTCTTTTTTTCTGCTATTATTTTTTACATCGTCATGACTGTTACCTCTTTGATGGTCCATGTGGGACCTTTGCGTGTGCTTTTGCCCCAGTGAAGGAGTGGGAGGCGACAATCATTTTGACAGTGCAGAGAACCATGGAAACAGCTTATAAATTTTGCAGATTCAAGGACTTTCTATGAAACAATCCTTGAAATTTACAATGAGAAATCAGTCTAATCCTGAGTTACCTGAGGAGAAATAGCATAACAAATGTTATGGGATGTCAGAGCAGCTTAAAAATGTAGAAGTGTGAAATGTAAAAATCTACAGTAGGAGATAAATTTGCAGTTGCTTTGTAAAGTGAATACTACATGAACAGATTGATAAACCTTAATCCCAAGAAAATTCTTTGAAAAATATCTCTAATATTGTTTCAAAACCTATTGTTTCTGACCTAGCCTTGTAGCAGGAGGTAGAAAAACACAATTTGATCCATCATTATATGTGACAATAATTTAATTTAAAAGTACAGTTCACAGGTTTTGCTGATGGCCACTGAGGATCAACACATATATAGAAACTCATTATGTTACTTATTGTTAGGCCTTCACTAAGGAGCCACTGGATAACAGTTTCCCTGTTGTGACAGGAGGCTGCATGAACCTAAAATGAGCAACTGCTGGTTTAATGATAAGTTCATCCTGAAGACCTTTGCAAGATCAGAGCTGGAACGTTTATTAGCTTGTATTGTTGAGGTGGAAAATCCTGAAGTGTCTGTGGGACATACTGGTTCCCTGTCTTCACCAGAGTAAATTAAGCAGCGTCAGAGAAGTAACTTGGTCCCTGGCAGAGCTCTGTCCTGGACAAACTAGCATTTGGAGGTGATTCAGGAGTCAGTACTGTTCAGAGACCTTCCTCAAGAAGCAATCTGCATGTACCTGCCCTGTTTTGAAAGGTAATTTTAGGTAAAAGCAGAGTGGTTCCAGAACTATTTATTTTATGAATACAGCAATAGTCAGTGTTTGCTCTTTGCACCTCGATGTCTTGCCACACTCTCATGGATAATTAAGACATGCCTGACCCTGCTCTCTTGTTTATATCATTAGGTTTTGTTCCCATTTGATAGGCAGTCAGTCTGCCATCCACCTGGGTCTTACCCAGTCCTTTCCCCTTCGGGGTGCTCTGATAGCACATCCAGGTTTTAGTAACCTTTCTTTTGGGACCTGATAAGGAAAACAAACCTGATCTCAGTTAGAAGTCAGAGGTCAACTTTAAAAACCTGAAAAAATTGCAAAAGCTTTTTTTTTTTTTTTTTCCCAGATATTACACTGCTTCATAATGGGGTTTTTGAGATTGTATCCTTCTCATTTATCTCAGTCCTTTTTGGGTGGTTTTGCTTGATAGTGCCACTGAAATCTACCGCCATGTGAGGTCCTGTTCAATGCCTGCTGTTTGTCCAACCACACTCTATAAATTCCTTCTTTACAAGGCAAACTTAAGACTCCTATTAGTCTTAGTAATATCTTCTATTACTGTGTCACTTCGTCTCTTGCCAAAACAACAATCAACTTTAAACCTGTCCAAGCCTCAGGCTCTTCAAAGCTCTGGTCTGACTTTTTTTCTAATGAGCCCCAGAGCCCAGCTTTCATCCACCTAATTTCAACATCCATATAGATTGCCTCATCCAAAGAATTTAGAAGCCCAGCCCCACATCATTTCTCCAGTCCTTCAGTTTACTATATAGGTTCAACTCCAGCCATAGATCACTGATCCAAGTGAGAGTATTCCCAAAGACACAAACATCATCACTTGCACAGATTGTCACTATCTCCTCTGAGTTTCTGTGCTTTTTCACCAAATTTGGTCTTCTGAGATGTTGGAAAATTTTACCTTTTCCAAAAACAGTTTAAACTCAGGATCCTGATTTCTAACCCTTAGGTGGTAAGAAATACAATCATCTGCCCATGATGGAAATACCAGTGAGGGTTTTTTTATTTATTTAGGAGTCAATTTATTCACTGTTGCAGCCTATGAATTTGGACATGCGCTACGCCTCAGCCATTCCACTGATCCACCTGTTTTGGTGTATCCTACTTATAAATACCAGTCTCCATTTGAATTTTGCTTGCCAAAGGACAATGTGAAAGGGATCTAAGCATTGTATGTCACATTCTGTTTACCTCTTAAGGAACAATCTACTTAACATGAAATGAAAAGAATTGCAGGCCGTTTCTGCTTCTTTCGATGCTGTTACAGTGTTAGGAAAAGTAATTCTCCTCTTCAGAGACAGATAAAGTTTACCCTCTCTCTGTCATCCAATGTGCTAGTCCTGACTCAAGAAATATTTCTAGATGTTTTGCAGTTTCTTTATTTTGCACAGTTTCTCAATTTTTTTCTATAGTTTCATTTTAGAATAGCTGAAACCCAGTTTCTTTGTTGGTAATAAGCTCTTGGAAGAGACAAAAACAATGTTCTCTTTGTTGTCTAGCTACGATAAAGGAGATGAACAATTTTTTTCCTCCAGACAGGTTAAATTATAACTGCACTGAAGTCATAAATTCCATTTTATCTGGGGGAAGACTCTGCTTTCAAAGGATTACAATTTCTACAATATTACTAAAAAAACATACTGAGAGATAACAGTATCTGATCTGGGGCACAGGTGATCATTCCCCGTCAGAAGGAGTCCTTTGAACACAAGGCCACAGTTTGACTCAGACTTATTACTTCCTGAACAGGCACTTCAGAGGCTGAGGAAGGTGAATATGGATGGATGGCCTTTCTGTTAGAGCATCTATCATATCATCATAGAAGGTGGCCAATGATCATATAGATCCATTTCAGCTCAATTTTGCAGCAGAATTGCCAAACCCTAATTCCTCTGCAGAGCTGGAACGACTCCCTCTTTGCTGGCCTACCATTTCAGCTACTGCAATATCAGGGGCCAAGGGGACCAAGAACCTCTTCTGCAAAAAATTTAAACTTTTTTCAGAAACTTTCAGTCAATCGGTTATCTGTTTACAGCTGTGACAGTCACTGTTTCCTTTCGGCTTCCCAGATTTAAAGCAGTCAGCATGTTTGTACCATTTTGGAGCAACAGACCCCTGAAATCCTGTATACTGCAGCCACGCTTCACCACAGCCTGCCGTGAGCCGGCATGGAGTCATGCAGGACTTCACTGGACTTGTGTCTAAAACAGCACATTGCCAAAAACAATGATTGTCAGCAAAATAATTTGGAAAACAAAGAGAATTTCCTAAAATAAAATGCTATTTATGTAATTTTCATTTACATAAAAAAATCCCCACATTTCATAAATTGGTTGCCATATCCTTTGTGGCCTGTGAGTCATCTCCTAGATCTGTGGCAGGAAGAATTCTTGTAAATCGAGTTTTTTATTACCATTCAGTCTCTCGATCTGAAGCTCCTAGAGGAAATACAACCTAAAAAAATGCCTGATAGACCAAAGGTATCATGAATATCTGGACTAATGCATGAATCAGTGCTGGGGACTGAGCTCCAGCTGTGGATATAAACCGTATGACCAGATCAAAGATAAATCATAGGACTGATATGATGAGGCTACTAGACTGAAGCACATAAGAGGGCGTTTCAGGTGGAGCCTAAAATGTAAGGCTACATCTGCAGCAGGAAATAAAATACACTTGGGACCATTGTCTGACTTGGAGGCCAACAGGCATGAAACAGCTCATGCCCATGCTATTAAACTCTCTTGATCTCCAAGACAGGTTGCCTACATCCAAGCTGGCTACTGGGATTCGTCCCTGACCCGTGGCATGTCCTGAGTAGTGCCTGGGAACTGTTCAGATGGTTGGTCTGAAATGAAACCATCCAAGAGCCACTCCAGCAACTTAGGAGTACAGAGGATTGAGATGTAGAGCCTGGGAATGTTTTTCAGTACCACAACATTTACTAGTACCAGCCATAGCTTGAGCATCCATCTGTCTCTCCCAAACACCAGCTTCACAGATGCCAGTGCAGCATCTTCCAGTGAGGCCCACAAGGCAAAATGCTTTCTGTTCTCCTCACCTAGTCCACCTTCCCTTCCCTTC
>NW_015094510.1:30981015-31047473 GCF_001431845.1 Calidris pugnax
GCCCTCAGCAGTACCCTTTGCCTTATTTTGTTTCATTCACATAGGAGGCTGTGAATGTGTCTGGAAAACATACTTCCAAATGCGTCTCTTGCCTTTGATTTTCTTGACTGATCCCTTCCCTTCCCTTCCCTTCCCTTCCCTTCCCTTCCCTTCCCTTCCCTTTCTTTCCTTTTCTTAGCTCATGTTAAGTGCTGTTGCTGTTTATGAAGTTCCTGAGAGGAATTTGTTTTATTTTCGTAAAGGTCATTTATTTTGGGGGCAGGAGGGGTCCAATCTTTATCTAAAGACATCAAGTGATGAAGAATTTCCCAGCTCATTAAATGAGATGTTTTAGCATTTGAACTATTTTCTATTAATTTGTATTGAAAAGTGAGATATCATTAATCAGATCCAAGGTCTTTTAGGGCTTTTGACATCATCAGTCGGATCCTAAAGCTTTATAGGAAGACCAGTGTTCAACCTGGTCTGCGCTGTTGGCACAAGATACATCACCAGTTGCATCATGTAGCAGTTTTATTTTCTCTTGTGCTGAATCATACTGGTGCCATCTTTTTCCTTCAAATTCAGATTCAAGAGCTGTACCTGCAACTGCACTGCTGGGAGACTGATAATTTTTGAGTAACACCTTCCCCTTTTCAGGCCCTTATTACTGGGTTACTCAAGGATTTCAAACGCCGAGCCCCCCTTACACCATCTCTGACTTAGTTTTTTCCAAAAAGAGCAGCACATTGATGCAGTGGACTACCTAAAGGATAAAAAGGAGATGCTCTTCATGAGAGATGAATGTTGCACACACATTCATTACCTCCTGACCCTTTTGGACTGTACTACTATTGGAAAACAAAGATTTTATTTTTCACTAAGGAAACGCAGAGAAAATAAAAGCATTGGATACGTCTGAAAAAAAAAAATTTAGATGCCTACAGTGTATATGGCTGTATATGAGTATTTCAACCAAGAATTCCATTATACCAATCTGGACCCGTGTTTTACCTAATCTCTGAATAATAGTTTGGAGGGTGCCTGCATTGAACAGAGCTAAAGCCAGAGATTTCTCTGCCATCTCTCCAGCCTCCCCAGGGCTGTCGATTTCATAAGCAGAGTGAGCTACACTCTCATGCCATGGTTAAACACAAAGCACAGGCATGGTTTGCCACATCTCGGCTCCCCCAGTTTCAGAGGTGCCCATGTTTGGAAGATCCTCAAAATATTTATTCCATATTCTTCCAAATAGCACAAGGCACAAAATAGCCCTGAAATAAACTTTTTAGCTAAACTTCTTCTGTAAACGCCAAACTGCACCAGAGGAAGAGAGCAAGAGAGGTGACAGAGATATCTGTCTAAGTCCTGGGCCCTTAACCAGCAAAAAATGTGTTAGATACATGTACTTGATCCGTTATTACCACAAGCCCCTTTTGCACCCTTACTACTGCTCATTCTTTCTCCAGAAAGAAGCTGGGGAGAAATATGCACAGCCTAGGAGCCAGTCTAACCTGCATTTAAAATAGAATCCATCATCCTTAAAATTTTCCAACTCCATCTAAGTAGAAGTGCAATTTGAAATACTTAAAATAGTTAAGGAAACAAAGGATAAAAATATCTTAAAATTGGTAAAATGATAATGGAATATTTTCACATCGTTGCTTTCCTAAACAATTTTGATTATTTATCCCTCTTATCTAATATATTCGTTTTTAAATTTGGTTTCTTTGCTTTTCCTGGTGAAAAAAGAAAAACAAATGGTAACTGAAAATTTAAGAAAGAGGCAGTTACTCCAAAAGAAGGGGGAAAAAAATCCATTACTTTTCCAAGAAAAGTTTTCTGGAAAATTCCTACCCACCTATCTTAAAATCAGCTCCCTTGCTAAGAAAATGGAATAAGGATGCAGAATGAATGCAATATTATTACAGCTGTTCAAACCACTGAGCGAACACACTGATTCATTCTAAAGAAACCACATTCAGAAAAGCTGTAAAATGTTCATAGGAGGTATAAAATTTATTTGATTTGATGAATACAAAGCATGTGTATTTTCTGGCATAGTCATGAGTAATAAAATAATTAAGTATGGAACTAAACCAAATGTCTGTGCTACTGTACTTAGTACTTAGCAAAGTTGCTATGGAGTGCATCGGTCTTTCCATGAAGTTTACCATTAAAAGTAGCATTAAAGCTTTTAATCTGATTTTCCATTTTATTGACTTGACAGTGGGACACTAATCTTAGGGACAAACAACCATGAGTTGGTTTTCACGAGCCTTCTCTACCAGTCCTAGAAAACTTCCATTATTCTAAACCTAATGATGTTTCTTACTTGCGGTTTCTATAGCTTTCTTCTTAGATCAAGCAGTTTCCTATGGCTCCCAATAGATTTTCTACTAGCACATTTAACCAAGATCTTCAAACATTTCCTTTTCTTACCTATGCAATTCATATTTTTTTTTTAAGGTATGAGAATGTATAACTGCATCCATGCAGACTATATTATGCAAACTGCACAATCCAAGTGAATTTGCCTGAAACCATCTGCGTAGGTGAAGAGTAAACAGCCATAGCAGGGCTGCTGGGAGTGAGCAAGTGTAGGGGTTGCACACTTTCTTGAGGGAGAGGCAGCAGAAAGAGGCAGGAAGGGGTTGTTTATTATCTTACTGCTCCTCAAACACCACCATCAAAAGCACTATTTAGATCTTATCTATTGATTGCAGTGAAGAAGTCTTGCCACTCCAAATACATTTTCAAAGGCATGAAAAAAAGACCAGTAACACTGGTCCATTCATAATAATTGTTTCTTCTTTCAAAGCTACAATGAAAAGAAAAGAAAGATGGGAAAAGACCATGCAAAAGATACTCCTAAAGAGTTCAGAGGAATCAATGGCAAAGTAGATGCAATATTGGACGTGAATGGTGCGTATTTAACTACACAGCAAACAGGCCTGACCGTGCCAGTCTGTCCTCTGTGGAAGCAAGGAAGTTAATATAAGCACAATGCCTGTTTCCAAAAATAGTATTTTTATTGATTTATTTCTGTGATGAAACTGGATGAGACTTCCCATCCAGCTACTTCAACAAAGACTCTGGAACATAACAGCTCCGCATTCGAGCCATGAAATTATCAGATTATTTCAAATCCCAAGACATAATTTTGCATTTAGTTTAGCATTTTTCTCCATGCTAGTTTTAAACTGTTAAGAAATTCTTAATATTCCCTGTCTTCAGTTTTCTGCTGAAAAGCTCACAGCACACAAAACCTATGAGGTTTCAATTAGGAAAAAGACATATCTGTATTCATTGCAGAAGTAAAAAATTACCTTTTTGAGTCCTGAAAAATGACTTGAAAATCTCATACAATTACAGCTCTAACAGGGAAACCTTGAATTCCAAATACTAGATTTTACGGGAATACCATGCAGCTGTGACAAGCAAGACTGGGAAATTCCTGAAGTTTGTTGAGGATAATTTCTTGTCGCAAGCACTCAGTGAGCCAACTAGGAAAGACGCCCTCTTAGACTTGTACTCTATGAATAGAGAAGGACTTGTGGGAGATGTGATGGTAGGTGGCTGTCTTGGCTATAGTTACCACAAAATGGTTGAGTTTAAATTTTTCAGTGTAATGAGAAGAACGAGCAGGCAGAGCTGCTACTCTGGACTCCAGGAGAGCAAACCTTATACTGTTTAGGGAGCTACTTAGCAGTGTCCACTGAGAATTTGCTTTTGAGGGCTTAGGGGTCCTGAGTGATGGTCAGTTTTTAATAACTACATTTTAAAAGCACAGGAGCAGGCAATTCCATTGTGTCACAATGTCAAGAAGTGGTGCAGAAATCCAGCTTGACTGAACAAGGAACCCTTCGTGGAGCTCAAGAGGAAAAAGAAATAGTATGTTTTCTGGAAGCAAGGTCAGGCTTCACAGGAAGATTACAGAGCCATGGTTTGCATATGCAGGGAGAAGATAGGAAAATAACTTGTCTAGGGCATGAGAAAACTGAAAAGAGAATTGGTAACAGCCAGGCAAACAGTTTTTCCTGTGGCAGGCAGCAATAGCTACTGACATGCATTCAGCACAGATGTTCTGCAGATGTTCGGAGGTATCAGTCAACAGCAGATGGTGCTCACTGGGGCTCACATCTCATACCCTCCAACAGCAGGAACTGCTTCTGAGAGCTCTGTCTAGAGGTGATTGTGAAACCCTTCTCCATGACTCAACAAGAAATGCATAGACGTGGGTTTGCCACCAGACATTTTAGACTATAGGGAGCAGTAGGGGCATTTCATGAATGCAGACAGGATGTGGCAAGCATGAGATTCGATCCCAGATATTCTTTGCCAAGATTTTTCTTCATGAGATTAAGTTAAAGATGCATGACAGTGAATGTGTCTGTTCTGTCTGAAACATATAATTGACATTCAGGCTAAGTTTAGATAACATACCTCAGGAACAGCCTGCATTTGGAGCAGCGTAATTGACATTCGGGCTGTTTAGATAACGTACCTCAGGAACAGCCTGCATTTGGAGCAGCATGGAGCTCAACATGTATGTTGTGGTTTAACCCCAGCTGGAAACTAAGCTCCACACAGCCGCTCGCTCGCTCCCCTCATGGTGGGATGGGGGAAAGAATTGGAAGGGTAAAAGTGAGAAAATTTGTGGCCTAAACAGGGTAAACACAGTTTAATAGGTAAAGCAAAAGCTCCTAAACAGGATAAACACAGTTTAATAGGTAAAGCAAAAGCTGTGCACACAAGCAAAGCAAAACAAGGAATTCATTTAATGCTTCCCATCGGCAGGCAGGTGTCTGTCATAATTAGCATTGTATGCTAATTCTGCATATTTAAAGCTGCATGAGGCCTGCTACAGCTTTTTAATGTAATACAATGCTAGAAAACAAATGTGGAAATATGGACTTGGATTAAGTCCCTCAGATTTTATAAACACAGTTTAACATGCATATGTATCTACAAACTATTGCAACAGAGCCTTTAGGATGAGCTAGTTCCTCTAATGAACGCTTCCTTTTTCCTTTATGCCTTCTTTTCATTTTTAAGGATTTAATTACTTCTTTTCTGGTCCAAAAGCCTATAAATATGACAGAGAGAAGGAAAATATGATTAATATTGTGAAAAACAGTTCCTAGACTCATTGCTATAGCAGTCCTTAGTAAATCCTCAGATGGAAGTAGAAGAAAGTGAAAGCTGGACCATAAGGACCAGAAACAAGGTTACTCCCTTTCTAAGCTTTTCCTTTTATGTAAACATGCATCACAAGGAATGCTACAACTCAGCCCAGCAATATAAAACTATTTTGATAAATAGATCAACAATGGTGTTTTGAAGAGCTTCAGACAAATCTCAGAATCTCCTAGACCCAGAATATTGTTACCATTCTCCTACCTAGAATCAGTTCTAATGAAATTCAATGAGAAATCCTGTCTGACCACTTCCTAAAAACTTGCATTTCTAAGGAACAGGGGGACATAATGGTAAACCATTGCAGAAGCTGTGACTAACCAGACCCTTTGCCAATGGAACCATCAAAATTATTCCAGAGAGAGCAGCTCTCTGGAGGAAGAACCACTCTTGTGGTTTAAGTGGTCCTATGGAAGACAGACGAGCATATCAGCAAACAGCGTCTAATTATTGGAGTCCAGTCTACAGCCTCTTCAGTCTGACCTTTCATCACCACAATCCATTTTCATCAAGGAAGAGGTGATGACAAACCAGAAGCTAATCACCACTTCTCCCTCTTAGTTTGAAAGAACATACCGCATGATCTTATGAATGAGGCCTGACACAATACCTACACAGTTATTTAGTTGAAAACAATGATAGAGGATTTGCATATCACTCACTAAAACATGGGGAAGCATAGTTTAAAGTATGGATATGCATGAAGCCTGATGCTTTCTGTTGTCATCCTGTTGTCACAGTTGTTTGCATTAATCCAAAGAAAACTGGTATTTAAACATATGTACCTTTCATATTCCTTCCCTCGTGCTTTTGTATGCCAATCACAAATCTCCACCAGAAACTGTTCCAGGCAGGACTCTTTAGATGGCTGCCAAAAGACTGGCCAATGGATCAAGCTTACAGAGAAATTGCAAATGTGTAACACACTTGCACCCAAAGCAATTTAAGAAAGAACTTCTCTGCTTCTGTTCCATTTACTTCATGACAGAAAATGCCATTTTAACCTTCAGAGCAGCCTGGGACCAAGGTATGAGTGGGCCTTATATCTATTGTGTCTCCCCTCCAAACTGTGTAACCTATGCACAAGACAAATGTATTTCATTTCAAGTATCTACAATTCATTGAATGGTTTTTAGTCTTCTGTCCCACTTCTTGGGGATGGATCTTCCTTTCTATCTCCTTTAGAACAAAGCCAAGTGCGAAAAAAACTATGATCCAAAACTGGCACAAATTTGTCCCTGCGCAGAACTACTACAAATGCCCTCCAGTTTTACACATCCAAATGACAGCCCTGCATAGGCATCCCTTTATTTTCTACTGCCATCAGTGAAAAACAATTTTTTCATCTTTAGTTCCTATAGAGCAAAAAAGTGCAAGTTAGATTTGTCAAACATGCTGATAAAAGGGAACAGCTATTTATTGCCATTACTGAATTTAGCAGACATTACTGAGCAATCCTGAAAATCAGGATAAACAGAGAAGAAAATAGTTGTCAAGAGTTTCAGAGGCTTGCTGAAAGTCACAATGCTATGAGAAAACACAGTACCTCATTGCAACAGTGTCCATTAAAGGCAACAGTGTCCATAAAAGGCTGACTAAGATAAAGGCAGATTACTTTTCCCATGATAAGAAATGCCAGGTGCCATTTTAACAGATTAATTATCCCTGTCAACAAAATCATAGATTAAGAATCTGATTTTTCAGTAAATACACTGCCTAGATGCAAATTTGGAGAAGCCATATCACAATCTCTCCACTGGAACAGAATCCCCTCATACAAGGAAAACAGAACATTGAATCAGATTTTAGCGATATGGATAAAGAAAGGAGAGGAATTACTACTCTGTGGAAGAAATTAAACTATTCCTGGGATTATATGCTCTAAACAATAGATTGCTTTGATTTTTTTACATATTCTAGTTATTGAATAAAAACATTTTAAAACAGCAAACTAACTAAATAAACCTTAAGAAAATGTGTGTTAGAATTATAAATTATAGAAATCCAGCTTCCAAGTGATGCTACTATCACAGTAGAAAATGTCTTTATTTGTGAATTTTGAAGTTAACAGTTAGTTCATACTTGTAATTTTTGTATTTAAATATTTTTGTATATATGTGTAAATATGCCAAGAAACTTGTGAGCTAACTGGATTTTAATAAATCCAGCAAGACAATGTTCTATCAAAAATGATAATTTTGTAATTAAAAATTAAATAAGATATTAGAAACTACCTATTCTTTGTTATGCAATTTTTCTTGTTGGGATTTTCAGTGCAATTTTGAGAATTTTAGCAAAACATACTATTTCTGAACCATCCAGATACCATTATTTTCTAATTTTTTTCATTCCAAACTTTTCAAATCCAATAAAAGATTGCAAAAGATGGAATTCAGGTTCTGAATTGCACAATGGCATTACATCTTTCCCTTTTTTTTAATATGCCATCATTTCTGAAATTATCAACAAACTTATTTCATGTCATCAGTGAAAATCTTTTGAAGTATTAGCTAAGTTTCCCAGTTTCAGTTTGAAAAAGTGTCCCATCTACTACCTCTATATATTTTCAGCAAAATATTTTTTTTTTGCTTATTGAAACAAATTACTTGTGTTGTTCTTAGTTTTCTCTTTGAAGAGACATATTGTGTCTGCTTTTCAACTTGTCCTCATTTCTGTAAAATTGAAAAAGGAACTGTGACAGTCTACTTCAGTAACATTTTTTTCTTACTGAAAGCTGTTGCAGATATTTTATAATGAGATAGCTCTTTACATTTTTTCTCTAATGATTGTGACAGAATGATAGCTGGAGAGAATGGGGTGAAAAGATCTGAAGGGAAATACAGGCCTTATTGAAATCAGTGATTTTTAAACTGGCTTCAAGGGGTCAGAGGTTACACCTTGAGACTTAAGACTTTTTGAAGCCAGGCTCTCAAAGCCATGCTCCCACATATTTATGGTAATTCAAAGTGTGTTGTACCATGCTTATGTAACCAAAATACTGCACAATAAATCCATTATGTATGTGTTTTCCTTACTTTGAAGTTTCTCATACCTTGTGGTTTATAATAATGGCCCTTTTGTTATTCTTGCAAAGTAGAAAGTTGTATAACTCTGAGAAAGTTACGAAAGCACTGTGTGATCTACCTCAATTTAGGTATGGCGGAAAAGCTCTCCACTGTGCCCAAGTGGGCGCTGATACTTGGTATCAGCCGTTCCTTAAATGTTTGCTCTCTCTAGAGAGAGCCCATGGGCAGGTATTACAGCACAGCTCTCTCATTTCTAGAAAACCAAAGCACACTCAGTCATCAATTTCATGTTGCCACACACCGGTGAATGGAGGAGTTCGGGACAGGCATATTGGTTGCTGCTGTCATCTCCCATTTTTCTATTGCTGTTGTACCTAACCATAAAATCTGAGGATAAATTCTGAAAACAAAGTATTTCTAGTGTAACCTGGACATACCTGGCAAGGAAGAATTTAAAGGATGAGATGTTCCCATACATGGGAAGTATGGAGAAAAATTTTTTGGCAAGAAAGACCTCTCCATAGATGTCCTTCAAAACCTCCGCTTGGAGTCTCAGTTAGGGAGAGCAGCTTCCTGTTGAAACGTCCCAAGCCTGGGATGAGAGTGTTCTTGTATGGACACACTGCCACTTCAGGTGGGCTCTGGTCCTTGCCAGAATTCTGGGTCTTTGGCTGTACAGCTCAAACCAGAAGCCACTTGCTGGGAGCAGCTGAAGAGGCCTACTTCTCTCTAAAAAGAAACCGGGAAACCTAGGCCTGTAGAGATTGCTCTTTTAGATTAATCTCTCCTTCAATGTGCTTCAGATTTTTATTTTTATTAATATTTTGTACCTTAAAGATAAAATATAGGAACCTTCCCTTTCACCTCCCCTTTGCCAACCCTTACCACTGGTACTACTTTTTTTATAGCATCCTGTTTTAATGACACAACTGGTCCCTTACTTCCTGAAACTGGCCTTATACCTACCTAAACCCCAGCTTTAAATTGTGCAAAATTAATGCAAAATGGCTGTAAAATATTTATCAATTAAAACTACAGAACCAGACTGTGAAAGACATTCTGGTTTGCTGAGTTCAGAGCTGTCAGGCAAACACATTGCATCGTTCCCTTCATAAATTTATCAAGTCCTGTTTTAAAGCCACTTCAATTACTGCTCTTCTCACTGGGGAGCTGTTAAAAAGCTTCATTCCTCTGATGATTAGAAACCTACTTGCTATTTCTCTGCTATGTTTTTCCACATACTTTTCTATATTTTATAAATTCAATCGTCTTTGCTCCAGTTTAGTCTCTAGGATATACTTGAAGAAAATAGTCATGTCTCCTCATCATTGCAGCGATGCAAATCACTGCTGCCAACTAGTGGTGTTTGAACTTTAGTTGTGAAATTAGCAGCTGCTCTCCCATTACACAGAAATACAAAATTGCTCCATAGCGGAAAGCAAAGAACCTGTTCCCTTAAAATTCAGCAGATTTAGCTCAAGTGACACCAGTAAGGATGACAGTAAATGGAAATAGAAGTCCTGATTAGTATATGATGTACCTCCTTGGAATTTAGGTCACAGTTATATTAAAACAATGCAGTTATTAATTACTTTGCAATGCATAATAGATGAATCATCAGCTACCAGCAAACTTGGGTTTATAAAAATACCTGTAAGCTATATTTTTAAATTACAATAATGGGTATTTTAGCTATCACTAAAATGTTTTTAGATATCACTAGGTGTTTCTTCAGTCAAAACTTAACTTTTTTCTCACTTTTTCACTTTGTCATCTAAACCTCTAGACTTCATCTTATAAGAATTTCTTTGTCTTATTTTCTACAGAGTATCAATGTATATACTGTATAGTACTTAATTTCTTCAGTTTTAAGAGTCCTGAGACAGCTATTTCTGCCACATAGTGCAAGGAAAGCTGCCACAGTGACAAGCTTTGGAAAGAAAGTAATTCAAAGGTATTTAAGGGGAGGGCATAATTTTATCTTTGATCTATAAACTTATTGAATTTTTCATTCAGTACTTCCTAAGCATATACTGCAGATAACTCAGTGGGGAATTACTCTCCTGATGCAAGAGCATAGTTAGTACACAGCATAAAGGAAACTCTGTTTTTATACATACTTTTCTAGCTCATGGGGACTTTTGACCATCAGAAATGCGACTGGCTCATGTGTTTGGACCTGTACCTGGAGTAGACGTGCACTATGATGGGAATGAAAAATGAAGTCTTCCGGTGTGCAGTGTGAAAACAAGGAGAAAAAAAGGGACGTGGGGAGGAACTCTACTTTGTTGTTTGAGCCTGGTTAGAACAAGCCTTGATCACATTTTGTTCAGAAACAGCCTGTATCAAAACAAAAATTCCTCAGTCATTGCTTCATATTTCTTCCTGACCATAGTCATGTTCTACTTCCCTGTGACGCACTTCTGAAACTGTTCTGCATTGTCCTTTAAAGGTATTAACTTGCACTTTGTTGCTGCTCATAGGTTTGGCTACTCTGACTTCCCCCTTCAAAAAACAAGCACATCTGAAGCACCCACATAGGAAAAACACAGCATTCCCTTGAGGATGTGCATGAATGAATGACAGTGAATGATACGAGCTACATTTTACAGTTCTGTACTCGGTGCACTAAAGCATGTTTTATGTTACCCAACAGGCCTTGCTGCCAACAGCATCAGCAGGTTTGATACGGAAATACAAAGAGGAGTTAAGAGGTGGAGGGAACACTAATACAAAGGTAATGTTTGTGAACTGAAGGATTTCATTCTGAAAGCAAACATGAAGTCCAAGGAGACCAGAAAAGGTGCCAAACCAAGCAAATCCCTTTTGATACACACCTCTTTATACCTGCAGTCATATAATCATAGATTAGTTTGGGTTGGAAGGGTTCTTTAAAGGTCATGTAGACCAGGCCCCCCGGCAAGGGACATCTTCAACTAGATCAGGTTGCTCAGAGCTCTGTCCAACCTGACCTTGTGTGTTTGCAGAAATGGGACATCTACCTCTTCTCAGGGCAACCTGTTCCAGTGTTTAATCACCCTCACTGTAAAAGATTTCTTTCTTATATCTAGTCTAAATCTACCCTCTTTTAGTTTAAAAACATTACCCTTTGTCCACACACAACAGGCCCTGCTAAAGTAGTAAAGGAGTGTTCTTTCTTAGACGTCAGTTCTGGAAACAGCCATGCACAGAGAAAAATTTTTCCCCACAGCAGTCTTACTTTTCCCTGAAAATGCTCTAGTGTGCAAAGCTAAGTAATTGTGAAGGATCGTGAAGAACATGGATCTTCTTTCAAAAAGCCATCTTGAATCTTCCTTTGTTTATGGTGCTGTAAATTTCATGTAGTCATACTGTAGTTGAAATAAAACAGTGACTAGAAGAATAAGACTCACTACAGGAAACAAAATAATGTTTAGTGGACACTAATGTAAAATTCAACAGACACAGTTGCTTCTCAAGACCCTCACTGCCATAGATCCTCTGCACAGCACCTCAGGCTGCAAATATAACACACCTTATTTAGCAAAGATAGTCTCTACCCTTCCAAGCTCTTGAGCAAAGTCAACAGCAAATGTGTAATCAAGAATTTTTTTTCTTCTATCTTAACAGATCTCATAAGGAATAAAATCCATTTTCGGACGAAATCCTGTCCCCATTGAAAATCTCCAGCAAAGCTGCCACTGACTTTAAGAAACATGGTAATGTTCTAGATGAGATTCAAGGCCTCTGTGACAGCCAGGGGCAGATGTTTGGAAAGTACAACGCAATGCATGTAGACAGTAGGTCTTGTCCTGGCAACTACCTTCAGTGTTTGGACAAGGATGTTCATGATTTTATTCATTTTATATCACCTAGGAATGATCAATCCAAGTCCTCAGGTGAAACTAACCTAATATTTGATCTTCTTAGTAGTTTGAGAGAAAAGCATTGTATTCTTCAGAAATAGATGCAATAAATATTGTACCTTATTCATTCTGAGAAACAGAGAGAACAAATTTTGTAATTCTGGCAGAAACAGGACTTTCTGATTCATCCTTATCAGCAGTGATGAAGAAAAGGTATTCTTTACCTGAGCATGATTTAAGGAAGAAGTCATTTTCTTCTCCTGCTTTACACTTTCCCCTAAACAGAGAATCCTACAATCAAAAGGCAGCTACAAGATGCATCTTCATCCTAAGTAATGTGCATTTGTACATGATGAAGGCTTTTAAGAACGAAGGCAAACTGGCCTACATTTCTCTGATTTTTATGCAGGTCACTCTATGACTTTCAGCAGCCACTGAAGGTTTTCAAATTTATTTTTTTTCCAAAACAGACAAAAGAAAAAGGATCTGGGTTTGTTTCTTCTTATCTGAGACTTTAAGTAAACAGATATAATCTGTCTATTGTTTGAAACATAAAAAATTGTCTGTTAAGAGTGACTTTCAGTGAGCTGTATTGAGAAACTTGAACTGTATGCAACATATTAAGATACTTTTTCTGAGTACAAGGATTATATGACACGTTTTATAACCCTTGTAGCATAGAAAATGTCAAACAATATGAAAGTTTTCAAAATGCCATGTTAGAGAAAAAAAATAATTTAAATAAAATGCATCATTTAAGAATTTAATGTGTGCTTTCCTATGTTATTAGAAAAGAAACAAAAATGTAAAAATTCAAGTGCTAGGTAAAGTTAATAGTGTGACTGCTACTATTATTTTTCATTTCCATGGAGAAATGTTCTAACCACAACAGAGCATTGCACCTAAAGGCATGCCAAATCACCATTCCTTCTACCTTCTCATTTGTTCTATTGGCCTTGAGCACTTTTAATAATTAAGCTATCAGAATAGGCACAGTAAAGAGCATGGGAAACACAAGGAGAATATATATTTATTTAAGGAGCCTGTGGCTAGTGTGACAATCACTAAAGAACTTCTAGGAAGAGACAGGGAGAAAGGATGGATGGTGAGCTGAAAAAAAGGAAGGGTTTGGCATGAGGTGGAAGAAGGTTGGTGAAGTGACATCTGGCAGTAGCTTCTAGTGAAGAGGTATGGGATCAAAAAAATCAAATAAGTAATCTGCAAGCTTCAAACATCTAAAGTGGCTGTTGGTAAGATGCAAAGGGTTTCCTAAAAGAAGAAGGATTGAATCACTATTTGCAATTTATTGAAGGTCGGGTGTGGCCATTTTGGAGCAAAGTAGGCAATTGAAGAGCTCTGCCTGTCGTCACATACATGCAGACATGCTAAACAGTAAGAGTGCAGGCCTGTTAAGTACTAGGCTGGTTCAGAGCTGGTATGTTCCCCAGAGTTTTTGGGAACAGCTACTGATGCTGCCTGCAAAGAATGTTGTGGGACTTTTCCTCTATGCTTCATCCTGGATTTTATTGTCTTACAGTTTCTGGAGGCACAGAAAGGTTATAGGAAATTAATGGTGTCTATGGGAATGGATGCACAGAGACTTTTTCAGCTCAGACTGAGCTGAGCAAACAGGTGGGAGTTGCCTCTCTCTTCCCATTTACTACAAACCGAGATTCAATAGTTATTTTAAACTGGAAACCTCAAGTGTAGATCTCTAAGTGAAACTCACACCCCAATTAAAGGTTGGCTTCTGAATTTGTCCATAAGCAGCTCAGTGTGGACTATGTCCAGCAACTAGGTGCCTCTCCCACGTTCTAGGTCCAAAGGACCTCCCAGTTAATAATTTCTCTGTTTGGCTTTTCCAGGTCTCCTCTCACCTAACACATAAAGTAATCTCCTGGCTATACAATTGTACCCAGTTTGTCATTTTTCCTCTCTGAAAGTGTGGCTTCAGTAGTCACAGCTGAAAGGTATCTCGATCTTGGAAAAAGCTCTGAACTAAGGATAAGAAGTGGATGACATAATTCCCATTATTGAGGAAGGCATGCCCCATGACTTAACATTTTCTACTGTTTGTTTCAGGTGACTGAAGAATATTTTATTGCTATTTTAGGGTAGGAAAAATCATTTCCTAGTGGTGTTTGTTTGTCATTCTTGCCAACAGAGAAAGCACACGTGACCAGCTAACATTAGAGGAGTACCATATTTATGAGCTTGTAGACACTGGTGTAGCAATCATGCTTGGGGGGAAAGTTCCCCATCTAACTGATTCATGCTCATATGCCCACTCATCCAAAAAGGAAATAAAATAAAAAAAACACATGAAGGCGTGTAAATTTAACTGGCATAATGTTGAATGGCTGGGGGCAGAATGTAGAGAAGAATAAAAATCTATTTTGAAGAATAAATATGGAGGAATACTACAATAGCCAACATGCACCACTGGGAAAATTCAAACATTCTACCAATACCTCTGAATTTGTATCTTGTAAGGATCTCAGACTCTGTCCATGAACAACTGAAATAGGATTCTAGGAGAAAAGAGTGAAGACAAGCTGCTAAAAAGGGAAATGTGACATCAAATCACACAGGATCAAGGGGTTACTCCCAGTTACTCATTTCTTTGAACAGTATGAAGGATGGGAAGAAACAAATTTCCATACTGCTTCATCAGCAGGCTCAACAAGAAGACAGAGAATTTTGAGATTAATGACTCTCTAGATCTGAGTTGAGGTTATGATAATTTGACACAAATGGGCAACTACATGTTTAGAGAGAAAATTATAATTTCCAGTCCATTGTTATAAATTTGTTAAAAGGTATATGTTTTAATTATAGTTAACATTCCTAAATAGCTGCTTAATTCCTCCTTTTGCTTAATGCAAATCAATAACTACTCAATGACTATTTAATTGCTGTTTATTGTGCAAAAGATTACCCAAATTCACATGCAAACAAGCATGCACATCTGAAGAATAAAGCTAATAAAATGTGAAGTTTTATGAAATATTCTGTGAAGTAGAAAACACAAAAGAGTATCTCTTATTGTTATCTTTGAGTTCAGCAAAGTTCTTAGCAGATGCTGCGCACAATTATGTCTGTGCATCTTTTAACACAGAACTCAACATAATTTGATCACTGTGTCGTTCAAAAGTTCCACTGCCAAGTCAGGAAGCACCACTCATGCACTATGAGCAGTGTGACAAATCACACTTGACAAACTGAGATTAGTCAAAGAGTTTGGAAGCAAACACAGTTTGCAATTGCATCTTCAGTAAGTCTGTGAAGAATGAAAGCATTCATTAGCAATCTAATGGTCAAATCTAAGTACACTGTGTCTGTACACAGATCATTTCCATAAAAAGGTCATTTAGAAATCTTTAGTGTGGGCATATTATTATACCTCTTGTCAAACCTAGAGTTGAGGAACTGGGCTGGAAAATTTGATTTGAGAACGTGACTAAGATTCACAATGGGAAATTCAACCCAGTAATCTTTTCTTTTGACCACAGAAAGCCGGCATCCTCACTAAATGCTGGTTAACTTAAGAAGTCCCTAGGATTTCTCAGGAGAGAAGTGGGGCTTTGCATGACTAGGTCTTAATTGGAGGAAGTGTTTATTTCACTGTTTCATATAACACAGATGCACATCCATTGAATTTTCTGGACTAGATTTTAATTATGTTGCCATATAATTTCTTTTTTGTTTCCTCCTTGTGGGGTTTTTAGGGAGAGTAGAAGAAAAGATTGTTATTCTTTTTCCACTAAATTTCAATTAAAACCCAATAAACTGATGTGTCCTAATTTCTGTAAATTACATTCTTCTGGAGACCACCCAGAAAGTATGGAATAATTATTGTTCTGTGTCTATTGAGTAGGAGGGCAGTCAAATAAAAACACTTAGTTTACCGTGAAACACATTTGGTCACAATAAGTTCATCCAGCACAAATGGTAAATGCAAATATTTTGATAGAAATTTCTATACAGTAGAACGTGAGCCGGTACATGCCGTATGTTGAACTGCAGAGACTACAAGTTAGGGCCAACTGTCCAGATAGAGCTTAAAGTTGCCCTTTTGTGTGGTGTTAGTCTTGTGTTTACTATCCTTCCTGGGATAGTTTAAGTCAATGCACATGGATGACCCTGTAAGACTGCAAAGAGCTAGGCATTCAAGCCATGTGTTGATATAGCCTTTTAAAGTTTTGACATTTATGTTGTCTTATTTCAAAGATAAGGAATTGGTTTTTCAAACCTCAGTTTCCCAGTCAAGATATCCAGTGTCCCAGGATCATTTTCACAGATGGATCCCTTTAGAAAAATGAGGTACCTTCCTTCTCAAAACGTAAAGAACATATTTGAAGGTACATCTTTATTCCGAGAAAAAATTCCAAATACCCAAGAATCAAATCGTAAAAATACTTACTATCAGGCAAGTTGCCTTAGTAGGAAGATTACTGCATAAGGTGGTAAGTACTACATGTTTGGAGAACGATATCTCACCTTAGTCTCTCAGTAATAGGAACTTATATTTGGACATCAGGTTATGAACAAACTGATTTGCTTCCATGCTCAAGATAAGCAAACAGTTTTGTAAGTGTCCTGGTGTTTTAGTCAAACAAAATATCTTGACTGGCTTGAAATGTTTCATTTGCTTTTTTTAAAACTTTAGTTACATGTAGCTTTAAAACATCATTTTGTAACAAAGCATAAAACTATTTTAGCTAAAAGTTGAAAAATAACCAAACTTTTGGGAAGGGCTGAAATTATTTAATGAATTCAGGCAGACCTCACAAAACATTCCATTCAGCATGAAACTGCATTATTTTAACAGATTATTTCCTTGGGAAAGTTTGCTCCACTCTATTTCTGCAGCTGTTTGAAATGTATTGGCAAAACACGCTTTTCTCTGTTTCTGCATTACACATACATTTGTACAAGTGTATCCACACATCACCGTTTTTTTGTGGCAAGAGACACCAAAGATGTCACCAAATGGCAAGAGTGGAGGAAGAAGCAGGAGCTGATGATACCTGTGAAGCGGAACCTGCAGTCCTTATGCAGACAAACCAGCCAGAAGAGGTTTGCCTGAACTGGTGCCTAGGAACTGATCTGGCTCCAGCAGGCCATTTTGATTGACTAAAAATACAGTTGAAGCCCACATAACCCAAAGGCTAGGGTTGGGTTACAGAAATTAAAAAGCGGAACAAGTGTATGAGCTTCAGACTGAACCACCGCTACAATAAGATGAGTATTTCTGGTCAACTTTTTAAATGTCATGGTCTGATTTTGGAATAACCACTGATAAACACTACGTATTCTATATTTTTTATTTTTTTTTTCAGGATTAACCTTAGATACTATAGTAGAATACAAGTTGCTGGGCCTTATTAACACAGGTTGGAGTTAGAATTTTCTCTTGGTCTCTACCAGACCCGTTTCTATGTCTTCTGACAGCAACATATGCCTCGTTAGTGGCAGATTGAGTCCTGCTGGTTCCTTCCTTCAGTGTCTGCCAACTCCCTCCAATGCTCATATTGCACAATGACTCACATCCAGAAATGGCATTGTGTTTTTCAGTGAGATAGCCCGAGACGTGGGTTGGAGTGGTGCACACGCGGTCTGGGCAGAGATTTCCTCTGCTCTCCAGTCTGTGTTAACAGTGGTTTCCTGCATGCTGTCCTGCTTACTCACCTCTCCTCGGTCTCTGCCAATGCAAAATAGACATGACAAAGCATATCTTTGCTTCTGAATTTGCATTTGATTTTTTTTGGCCTAAAATACCTGCATTCTTAGGTTTTGGTTGAGATTCTGACATATTATCTTCTGTTTGACTATCTTGTTCTCTGACACAAACAACCTTTGAACTTGCCCCTTTCATACAGAATTATCTGCAGCAGGTTTATATCATGGACCACAGTTCTTCAGGGAGAACAAAGAAATACATTCAATGTGTCAGAAAGAAGATTAAAGAAATACGAACTTTCTTTGGGTTTCATATCCCTGGTAAGTTGAATGTTCAGAAAGTGACACAGATGAGTGGTCTCAACGTGGAATCCTCGATGTGAAGATATAGCAGCTGTCTCTCTCCTCTTCATTTCACATGAATGTGAAGACTTGCTGTTTGCCATCCTTACACACTGGCTGCTGAACTAATACTGACCCCATTGCTTTAGAGATATAGAACAGTAACAGAGCAGAAAGGTGCCCTCTTTTTTATAATACTTAAAATACTTCACTTCAATGAAAAAATAATTTAAGAAATAGAAAATCTATTCAGGAAGTTGAATATGGTATCATACTTCTGCACTGTTACAGTAATTGCCATAGTCATGCTCACATGACCTCACATCTTTCAAAATCTTAAAGAAATATTAATTAATATATGTTCAAAATACACTTCCACGTTAATAAATTGACATGAGAAAAAAGGAATAACCACAGTGTACAGGTGAGCACTGTATAGCATGTACCTGTAAAATTTGATGCTGTCATGCCATCACCGTGCTGGTATAGCCAGAATAGCTGGGCCTCTCTCATTCCGCAGTGTATTTGTCTCTACTTAAACTATTTTACCAGGAATCAACTTGAGCATCACTTCCTAGCCCTGTATTGTGAAGGCACGTGTTTCCTTTAACACATAATATTTGAATTTATGTTTTGACTTTCAGAAGTGCTGGTCAGAACAGAGATGATAAAGCTCTAACAATGTCTCTGTTTACTTTGACACTGTGGAGACATAATATGATGGCATCATTCAAAACAGCCCCAAAGTGACAGAAGTCACAGCTAGACTCTTTTTTCAGAGTGGAATGAACAATAAAATAGCACTGGATGTAATTCAAAAGCAAGGACCCTTTCTCTCTGGTAGTGCATTGCTATTATTGTATTCCAAAGTAAGTATATGAAATAAACATGGCTAAGCATTTTACTTCTACAGAGAGAATAATCGGAGATACAGATACTGAGCATTTTGAGGGGAAAAAAAGATCACAGAATCACAGAATCTTCTAGGTTGGAAGGGACCTTAAAGATCATCTTGTCCAACCATCAACCTAACTGACAAAAATAGACACCCACACAACAAACAAGAAGCATCACCATCACAAAACCATACCTCCCAGCACTACATCAACCTGTCTTTTGAACACCTCCAGGGATGGTGCCTCAACCACCTCCCTGGGCAGCCCATTCCAATGTCTGATAACCCTTTCAGTGAAAAAATTTTTCCTAATATCCAGCCTGAACCTACCCTGGCGTAACTTGAGGCCATTTCCTCTCGTCCTGTCGCCTGTGACTTGGGAGAAGAGACCGACCCCCACCTCTCTACACCCTCCTTTCAGGTAGTTGTAGAGAACAATAAGGTCTCCCCTCAGCCTCCTCTTCTCCAGGCTGAATAACCCCAGCTCCCTCAGCCTCTCCTCATAAGACTTGTGCTCCAGACCCCTCACCAATCTTTGTTGCCCTTCTCTGGACCCGCTCCAGCACCTCTATGTCTTTTTTGTGGTAAGGGGCCCAAAACTGGACACAGTACCCGAGGTGGGGCCTCACCAGTGCTGAGTACAGGGGGACAATCACATCTCAGGCCCTACTCACCTGTTCCTGATACAGGCCAGGATGCTGTTGGCTTTCTTGGCCACGTGGGCACACTGCTGGCTCATGTTCAGCCGACAGTCGACCAACACCCCAGCCTTTCCTTCATCCAGAAAGCGGGTCACTTTGTCATAGAAGGAGATCTGACAAGCCAGGCTTAAAAACTATTTCTTGAAGCCATATACTCAGTCAAAATCCTTCCTGGTTCAACCTTCATTGATTGGAGTAACTGGACCATTAGGCTTTTTTAGAATAGTCAGTTTCATGGTAACTACAGAACAGGAGCAGGATTTCAAAGTATGTGGCCCAAAGCTGATTATTTTTGCCTGTCTGTTAAGCATGGTGTAACCTTTTCTTTCTGATATGGGTAGGCTTTAAGCAGTGGTCCATACCTTAGTCACCTCGATTTTAGACTGCAATGCACCATTACTTTCAGACCACAATGAATTCTTGTTGAGGAAAAAGGTAAAGAAGACATTTTGTGTCATTCTGTTTAAACAATATCTAAAAGTAGACTATAGTAAGTCCTCAGGATCTGGTGAAGGAGGGAAAATACTTGCAACTTCCTCATGTCTGCAAGCAATTTCTCCTATGCAAAGGGAATTTCCAGTGTCAACTTCTAACTGGCTTGGATCTGCTTAGAACTACTTGTATGAGTCTATAAACAATGCAGAACCAAAACTTGCTAGACCAGAGAATAAGGTATTCATATATCAATACTGATATTTTTGAACTTTCCTTATATAACATGATACAGACCTGAACCTGGAAGAGGTAAATCAAATAGTCAGAACCTCTCTAAGGAACTCAGGTGACATGACATCTCTGAACTCTGTGCAACTGCAAAGTGGAGATGCTGGTATCAGAATAACCACCATTTCTAAAGATGTTTGCTTTTCCTGCGCTGTTTTTGTAAATCAACTCTCCAAAAGACAGTGTGAACTGAGGGGTTTCCTTCTAAGAAAAGTGATGAGAATCTTCCTGCTATGTCACCTTCTCATGCGAGCACTGCTGAGGAAGGACAACTTCTTTCAGGCACACAGGGCATAAGCTCCGAAAGGGCTTCAGGTGCCACCTGAGGAAAATTCCAAAGCTCATATCTAAGCAATCTAAGAAAAAGCAATGCAGAAAAATCCTTAATTGTACACAGCATGTTTCAGTTACACAGATACCTAAAGGTGCCTAACATCCAGCATGAATTTCATCTGGGAGTCTTTGATGCACAGTAAATAGGCATACCCTGGAACCAAGCGGTTCCCACTCCCAAACAGTGTCCCCAAGCAGTGTCCCCAGTATGCCAGCTTGAATACTGCCTGTCTTCATCCCCCAGCTGCTGTCATCTCTCCTGCTGCATCCTGAGGGGTAGGGAGGTTTGCAGAACCAAGCAGGCAATGCTCTGCCCTCAAGTCCTTCAGATACACAACTCATCTTCCACCCACAGCAGAGGAAGAGAACAATTTGGCTTTTGTGTGGTGTTATGACCTTAAAAGTTCAATTTTACCAGGACAGAAAGGAGTCCTCACACAAAGAAGTAGTTTAATGGTAAGACACTTAAATATGTTACCCAAGTCTTGGTACTCAACACAAATTGTTTTCAATGTTTAGAGACACGTATGTGCAGTATTTGTGAAAGAAAACCTCTTAAAGAATGAAATTCTTACTGAACCTCATCTCACTCAATTCTAGGCATGTAAGAGTTGATGTCTAGTCTAGACTCCACTGATGGTCACTACTGAGAGAACAAGAGATTCAGAGAGAACAAGAGATTCAGAGAGTCCTTCATCCCACCAATAGTGCCTCCTATTGAGTGACAGGCTTATTTGCTTCTTGGAAGTGACTGTCCCTTTATATTTGACCATACAAAGAACTAGATGAATGAGATGTGATGGATTTGAGATATCTGATGGCCAAAATATTTAAATTACATGTTTCTGACTGTTCTAGTAGGTTGCCTTCTCTTGAACCGATTGCATTGGCTTCTCTTGAACCGATGGCACAAGGCAATCAAGATGTGCATTGAGGAATGGCACAAGGCAATCAAGATGTGCATTGAGGAAAAAAAACAGGGATTCCTTACATAAATATGAATGGTAAGTGAGAATGAGAGAGGGACATGGCACGAGTATGCTAAATCATGATGCATTCTTGCACTGTTTGCTAGGAGACAAGCACAGGAGAATCTATTTACCACTGCCCTTAGAAATTAAGTTCCGGAAGCTCTCTATGTTGGGGAAAAGAAGTCTTTAACTAGCCAACATAATTTTAATTCCCTGAGAATTAGCTGTTGACTTAATGCATACGATGCATTTGAAAAAAAAAACAATTTAACAGGGAAGGAGAAACCAAAGGTTATTATCCTCTGGGTTCAAATTACAGTACTTTTTGGTTGAACTGTTTACCTGAGTACAAGCACTAAATCAGCTAAAATCCAAAATGCATTTTGCTGCAACATGGGAACTTTTTCCCATTTGATACACACCATTTTGTGCTAGGTCATGTATAAGGATGTGAAGGAGGGGAAACAGGAGGTGATACTCACTGAAATTGAGAGGAATTTTGGACAACGGACTGTGTCCCACGGATCAGTCATCTACCTCCTACCAGTGAAATCTTTCTGTTGATTTTTATGAGCTTTGGATCCTGTCCAGAGAGATGATGTGGCAAACCAGGAAGCGTAAAAATCCAAAACCGTTTCTGTGCAGTAACTAACAACCCTACCACTCAGCAGCCACCTTCACATCAACCTCCAGTCAAAACTGGTTTTTTTTCACCATGTTTTTTGTATTGTCACACATGCCAAAGGGTTGAAGAACAAGAATATAGTACCTGTTGACTTAATGCATACGATGCATTTGAAAAAAACCCAATTTAACAGGGAAGGAGAAACCAAAGGTTATTATCCTCTGGGTTCAAATTACAGTACTTTTTGGTTGAACTGTTTACCTGAGTACAAGCACTAAATCAGCTAAAATCCAAAATGCATTTTGCTGCAACATGGGAACTTTTTCCCATTTGATACACACCATTTTGTGCTAGGTCATGTATAAGGATGTGAAGGAGGGGAAACAGGAGGTGATACTCACTGAAATTGAGAGGAATTTTGGACAACGGACTGTGTCCCACGGATCAGTCATCTACCTCCTACCAGTGAAATCTTTCTGTTGATTTTTATGAACTTTGGATCCTGTCCAGAGAGATGATGTGGCAAACCAGGAAGCGTAAAAATCCAAAACCGTTTCTGTGCAGTAACTAACAACCCTACCACTCAGCAGCCACCTTCACATCAACCTCCAGTCAAAACTGGTTTTTTTTCACCATGTTTTTTGTATTGTCACACATGCCAAAGGGTTGAAGAACAATCAGTTTACAAGAATCCTTTCAGGATGGATTCTTACTGCTTCCTTCTGCTTCCTAGCTCAGGCCAGGAACCAATTTATCTGCACGGAAGGTTTAGGGTTGTTGCACATACCCTTAGTAGTTGTCATTCATTAGGCCCTCTTAGCTTCCCATCCACAGTGCTGCTGCATCTGCCCAAAAATACATATTTCCTTTGAAGTGCTCACTATTGAAACATATCCCTTCTCTCAAACCCTTTTCCAGATGTGTTCCAAATTTCAGGCCAAATTTTACTTTTCCCCAAGGAAATGACTGCAGGGCCAGTACCCCAGGAAGCCACAGTCAAAAACATACCAGAATTCAAGGACAAAAGTTAAAGAAACTCTTTTCTATGACGAAATTCAAACTAGATGATCACAGTTGTACCTTCTAGTCTTAAAAATTTAAGTTCCATATGTTTCATTTATTACAAAGTATCACAAAAGGCAGAAATCTGTCAAACAGTGTAAGTTTCTTATGAAAGCCAAACTATACTTTCAAATATGATATTAAGCCTAATGGATTTCTTTTTCCTTTGTTAGGACATGACCTGTTCAGCAGGGTAGGATAGCTCATAAATTTGAACATTCTCTTGGACAAGGACACTCCAAGGATACAGAATCTTTCATGTTCACAGTATAGAATTTTTTTGGCTCAAAGATGTTCTGCCTACCCCACGATGATCTAAGAGCCACATAGCCCTAGTACAGTGAGTTGCACTGAAAAGATCCCCATGTGAATGGCTAAGCTTCACTCCTCCCCTGTAATACATTGTAGCATAATAACATTAATTCTAGTCTAAAACTGGATGAACAATTTTCTGAGGCCCTGGAGGGAATAGTATCATTATAGGTAAATGGAATATGTGAGTGTCCTTTAGAAATATTAGTTCCCTCCAGGGAATAGTATCATTATAGGTAAATGGAATATGTGAGTGTCCTTTAGAAATATTAGTCCTCATTTTCCAAAAAAATCATAAAAGTATGTTTAACTAGAGAGAAAAACGTACTTGTCCTCTAGAAAATTAGCTCAAGAAGAGCACCTTTCATTACATAACATTCTGGAACAAATCCAAGTATTTTGGAATGTATTTCATATATTGAACAAAAATCCAGAATGCAGAAGAATGAAGAACTTATATATAACTATTTTTGCTCCAGCCAAAAAAAAAAAAAAAAAAGAATCGTGTTGTTATGACTACTTTCACAGTGATCTACTGAAATTCTTTCAACTAAGCCATACTCCCCTTTAAAATATTACTTCCTTCTACATCCCCTTTAGGTGAGAATGACTGCTATATACTGATGGGAAGGGACAGTTCAATAAACTGTGTAATGAACAACATGTCTTTTCTACAAGCTGAAAGTACTGAAATTTAACAAGATCTAAAAGAATAAAATCATATTCTGCATTTGGTCCAAATGCATTTGGCTTATAAAAATATGCTCTGGCCTATTCTTTTTTATCTTTCAGACAAATCAGTGTTTTGTCAGTGGGTTTTCATCCCGGTTTCAAAGTTTTTCACACCTCTGTGATCTGACTGTGCAGGCCATCTGTGCATAAACCTTTTCTGACAGCCCCCAGCACTTCAGGACTCTCTTTAACACTGCAGGAAGGTTCCCAAGAATATGTGAATGAAGAATCCAAACTAAAGGGTCCATTTAGTTTTAGACAAAGTTTTAAGACAAAAAGGAAGTGATTGATATTGAGATCCCTTTGCTAATAAATAGCCTTTGAGCTAATAAAGGCTAATAAATTAGCCTTTGAGCTAATAAATAATAGTTATAGACTGCTTATTTGGATCAGCTGTTTTCATGATATTTTGATCCAATTCTTTCAAGCAAAAATCAATATACGTATTTCCATTCAGTTTTTATGAGATTCATAAAGTACTCTAAGTAAATAAATATAAGAAGTTTTTTTCTGAGATTAAAAATGCAGGAAGTGCAGGATTTGAAAGAGGAGGTAGGTGACAAATGTCATGTTAAGCCAAAGAAAATGTTTAAATGTTGTATTTTTCACATGTACATTTCTCTTTGCAGAACATACTAACTGACTTTGTCACTCAGCTGTCAGTACTGCCCGTAAATTACTTCCATTATGCTTGAAACAAAATCATGGTTATTTTACAATGGCTGTAGAGTCATAAAATGACATGCAGAGCTTTCTGAGACCACTAACACACTGCAATCATGACTAAAGGACACAGAGGAGGAAGAACAGATGTTCCTCAGCCAATTACATTGACTTCACATTGGTCTGTGGTCCAGAAAATCAATGCTGGCTATGGTCCAGCACACCTATTATTTTCTTAACCTCAACAATGTTCATAGTCTTACACATAGTTTATAGGAACTATGAGCAAGTAAAATTAGATAAAGATCTTTCCTTTCTAGATTTCATTTACTTTTTTTCTGACTCTTAAGAACATGCAAGTAACTCTAAATAAGGTCCTGCCCAGCTGTTAAAGGGGACTGTCAGCCTGCAGCTGTTGATCTGAATACTGAGCACTCCTTTGCGTGGGTGCAACTTGCAGTATGTGTGTATTTTACATAGGATCTTTCAGTACACTAGAACCTGTGGCACTGCAATAAAATGATGCATGCAGTGTATATTTGGTCAAACAAGACAGGACATGAGAAATCCCTCACTTGGTTTTGTACCCCTGACCTAAAACACAGACAATGGAATTCTGGTTGTCCTGTTCCTGTCTTCCTAAAACGCAACCGACATGTAGAAATGCAGCTCCAGTTCTCCAAGGAGAGGAGTAGATAAAAGTGTGATGTCTTTTTAACCTGCTGCCCTTAAAAGTTTACTACGATGGGGCATCTGAGGCCTCACCAAGCATTCTGCTGCAACCTCAGTTGTCCTGGCATTAGAGCATTTTTCCTGCCTGCTAAGCTGAACCCATTCACAGCAGACACTTCCTTCCTCTTTGCCACTATGACCCATGTAGCTGTGGAGCGGTATCACGTCTTATTTCAGCCCTCTCTTCTCTAAACTTAACAGCCCCATTGCCTTGAACTTTGCACAGAAGTTATGTTTTAAAGAACATTCCTGTGGTTCACCTCTGTCCTCCCTTCATTTGGTTCCCACCTTCCCAGACGCATGGTGCACAAAACTGTATGTGAAACTCTCCTCGGGGACACACAAGCACCTGTTGGAGCAGGGCAATGATTTAATTTGCTTTATTTCCGGGATGATGTGTGCCTTTTTCAAAAGAGTAAAACTTTTTTTTTTAATCCCATTCAGCTCACGATCAACTATTAACTAGTTCCTTATCCTGAAAGGCGATGTGCAATATTTAACCATAACCACAGCACATTATTTCAATTCCTTTTTGAACTACATCCTGTTTTGCTGGGTCTTGGAGGTCAAGTGATATGTTTCCAACTTAAATGTGTATCAGTGCGGTTTAATGTGCACCTGCAAATTCCAGAAGGTTTCACCACTTCTATCCATGACACCTGTACTTTACATAAAATGCGTCATTAAAAAAGTCTCTAGTGGATATTGTTTCCTAAACCCTGCATTTAAGATCATTCTTTACCATCTTTTTTTTCTTGTTTATGTCTGTGATTCATTGTCTGATATTAATCATTTACCTAGCCCACGAGGAACTGGTACGTCCTTGTATTTATTCCAAATAGGGTCTTCATAAACAGTAACTTATTAAACAAAGCCTCAACAAAGCAGACACTGCACTCCATGTCTTTTAGCTTCCCTTGGGTTATCCTATGCAAGAATGCTGACATGGAAACCCTGTTCTCTGCTCCATACTGGAGAGTAAGCTGGGGAACTTGAGTTTGTTGAGTTCCCATCACTTTGAAAGAGACAGTAATGCAAATTATTTTAAGCTTTAATAACGTGGCCAAATGCAAATTAGCTAGGTGTGTTTTGTTAAGATTTGATAGCCTAGGTAGGTCTAGTATGAGCATCTGCTCATTTGAAGCATTTTCCATAACTTTCACAGCAGAACTTTAGCATCATACAAGAGTAGCATTTAAATTCACAAAACCAAATTCAGCCAAAGCACCGAGGGAGGGAATGAGTGGTATTGCACTGACTTCTTAATATAACTCAGAATAATTAATGGCATCTAGAGACAAAGTAATATGCTTTTGCTGGTAGAACAAAATGTCTGTTCATGCAAATTTCTTTGCGCAGGGCACCTGTGGGCAGTATCTTTTGCTTACTCCTAAACATAATGATTATTCATTGCACTGGGCCAAACATTATCCTTTCTGGAGCTGGACTTAATAAGCCTTAACAAAACCAATTATGAACTTCACATATCCTCTTTTAGGGCTTGAAAACTTACAGGGATCACAAGACAACACTGAACATCTTTACAGAGGGATGTTCATGTCTTTTACAGCCCAGGAGGAGCTGACAGCCCACATGCAGCAACCAGAAGCTGCAGAAGTAGCTAGAGCAGAAGCAGTCACCAGCTGCAGAAACGCTGCCTTTTGGAGGGCTCTCCTCAAGATCAGGCTTAGGTCCGGAGGAGCAGAGGGTCTGCAAGCCCAACACTGTGTGTTCTGTGGCTGAGCACAAGCTGCTGGTGGGCAGTCAGCCACCATCCCTTCACCAGCTTCCTACAGAGCTTCCTCTGGGTCACCTGCTGAGCTGCTCCTTGGCTGGGGACAATACCTGTGCTCTGGTCATCTGAGCACACAGTTGGTGAGGCACACAGCAGGGCTGAGCTTGTACAAGATAATATGATCCCCACAGAGGAAGCAAACATTGCTTGTTCTTACCATATCTTTTAGGTTTTGCTGGACTCTGTTCCAAGGCCATATTGCCACATTTCATGTTGACTAGATTACCCAATTTGCTAAAATAGAACCTGTCATATATTGCTGTTTTGTGATTTTTTCCCTTATTCTGCAGAGTGTAGAGGGTTTAGTCACTTCTAACAAACTTCCACACACCTCACATGACTCCAGCAGCTCTTTTTAAGGGCATGTTTGCTATCGTGTTTGTCTGTGTGCCTTTTTTCAGAAAAGGGGAACATGGAGCAGGATCAAATGTTATAGTATCTTAGGCAAAGCTAGAATTCGAGTTATACATGCATATATTCTTAGCCCATGGTTGCATTCTTTTCTGCTTTCTGCTGCACGCTCTCTTCCACTTGTTATAAACCTCTTGCATGGCACCTCTGTCAGAACAGTATTAGCTTCAGATGTCTTACTTTCTGTTACAGTGATTTCAACCTAGCTATCTACTATTGTAGGATTCTCTTTTTTCAGTCCCGCAGGGATGTACTCTATAATCATTAAAGGCTTATGTTGCCTCAGTTGTTTTTTCCATGTTATGTGAAAGAAATTCAGCTGTTGTGAAAAGAGGCTGTAAGCTGTAAAGTAGCTGATTAAATTTCTATTTTCACACCACACCACCACTAAGTACCTCACAGTCTGCAGATTTAGCAGCTGAGCTGTGTGGATTGATTGTCCATCCTCATCCACTCTAAGGCACAGTAATGATGCTACAACTTTGCTGTTTGCAAGGTAAGCCAAAAAAAATAAAATAAAATAAAATAAAATAAAATAAAATAAAATAAAATAAAAAAACAAAAACAAACAAACAAAAAACCCCAGCCCTAAGAACTCTTGCAAAATGCACCAGCTTTGGTCCTGCCTTACCACAAGACAGTAATTATGCTCCTTGTCAAACTAGAGAAGATACATGTCTTCAAGAATGCAGGTCTCTCAGATCCTGCTTCTACAAGTCCAGAGACTTTTTCTGAACATCCAGCTCAGTCATGCAATTGAGAGCAGGTTTAGCTGCCCAAGAGATTTATCTGGTAGCTAGTTACTAACCTTAGTCTGAAACTTCCCCCACCCATAATGGTGAAATGAAAGCTGATTCTTATTTCCTTTGGTACTGTTTAAAAGATGTTAGTGGCAGCAATGGAGCTTTGGCTGCTACAGATAAAGTAAGAAAACTTCTCCTCCCCCATAAAGAAGACATCCTGTAGTCTCATCGTGTGATGCTGGCTAGAAAATTACTGGAAAAGATACACTCATATTCAAGTGAGTTGGCTTCCCTGTTCACTGGGGAAGTGGGGATAGCTTCCTGATCTCTCCAAGGACGCTTACACCACATGATAGCTAAAGCAAGTAAGGTTTCTTAGAATTATAGAATAGAGTCACAGAAACATAACACCATAGTCCACCACTAAACCATGTCCCTCAACACCACACCTACATGTCTTTTAACTATCTCCAGGTATAGTGATTTCACCACTTCCCTGGGCTGCTTATTCCAATGCTTGATAACCCTTTCAGTGAAGAAATTTTTCCTAATATCCATTCTAAACCTCCTCTGGTGCAACTTGAGGCTGTTTCCTTTGGTTCTATCGCCTGTTACTTGGGAGAAGAAACCACCCCCCACCTCACTACAGCCTCCTTTAAGGCAGTTGTAGTGATAAGGTCTCCCCTCAGCCTCCTGTTCCTCGGACTAAACAACCCCAGCTCCCTCAGCCACTCCTCATAGGACTTGCTCTCCAGACCCCCCCCCCACCTCACTACAGCCTCCTTTAAGGCAGTTGTAGTGATAAGGTCTCCCCTCAGCCTCCTGTTCCTCGGACTAAACAACCCCAGCTCCCTCAGCCACTCCTCATAGGACTTGCTCTCCAGACCCCTCATCAGCTTTGTTGTTCTTCTTTGTTCGTGCTCCAACACCTCACTGTCTTTTCTGTAGTGGTAAGGGGCCCAAATTTGGACACAGTATTCAAGGTGGGCCTCACCAGTGCCGAGTATGGGGGGACAATCACTTCCCTACTCCTGCTGGCCACAATCCTTCTGATACGGAACACAGTTCAATTGCCAAGTCACTAAAGTTGCATGAGTTGCATCCCTAAAATGGAAACTGGCATGTTTCAACCAGATTCATCATTAAAGAAATTTTTCTTTCCACCAAATCTTTTATTTCAATAATTTCTGCTCCTATGTATCTCCAACCATTAAAGTCCTGCTATTCATGTAGCATAATATTCCCTGAACTGCCTAGTGTATTCATTTACTGCTTGTTCACCATATAAAAAAGTGCATTGCCATCTTGAGGTATACTCTTGTCACACATAGGTCCATTCACAGCACTAGTCTCCATCCATTTCACTCACCTGTATGCATAAAGTCCCTAATGATAGAATGTCCTTCTATGTTCTTCCATTATACTTTGCAAGTTAATGTTATACTACTATAAATATTATGTGAGGTGAACAGCCTGTTAGCATGTTTGCACTGTATAAAAAGTAAATAAATAACTATGCTTTCTGATTTCACATCTATTTCTCTCCAGTTTAAGTTCATATTACAAGACAAAGTTGCAAAGAAATAGGGCCTGTATAAATTCATAAAAATAATATGGAGAATTAAAAGGATCATGGAAAATATCTTACTGCAACAGTGCCAAATTCTGTAGGGGTATAATAGATGCCATAGGCTGCACAGAAGTCCAGCTATATGTTGCATCCAACAGAGAAAACTGACAATCACCGTAAAAATTGTTGATCAAACATTGATCCCAATTTTCATTTTAAAGACCTCTAGTGTGAGCGTGTGAACTTTGTTTTAATGCAACAATGCCTACAAATTTGGTTTGATGGGCAGCTATATGGCTGTTTTATGATCTGCTGTAGACTTTCATCAGGCAGGTATGGGCTGGGGCGTTTTTGAGATCCGGGAACAGGCATGGCAAACCTGGGCAGTTTCCCAGAAGCTAACACTTGCTGTCATAGTCTTGCAATTAATGTAACTGCCCTCAGTGGTTTAGTTCACACATCCTGAGTGAAAGGAGAACAATATGAAGGTTTTATTTCTTCACAAGGAACTATGATAGCAAGGCAAGGAATGAAGACTAATAATTCTATAAATACTGGTGTCACCAAGAGGATGACGCATTTGCTCTTTTAAGATAGAATCATAGAATCAGAATAGTATGGGTTGGAAGGGACCTTTAACAGTTACCTAGTCCAACCCCCCTGCAGTGAGCAGTGAGCAGGGACAAGATCTGACACTAATGTCTGTATTAACTGCAGGAAAGGGCACACTTGCTTGACTAGAACATTAACGTTATTGAAGCAACTACCTTTTTCCTCAGGATTTGGGAAACTGTCGTAATTCACAGTGCAATAGCTAGAATAGCCAATTCAGGCTAATGTCCTGCTCTGACCTAGAGAGAGAGCACAACCCTGGTGCAACACCTCTGGTTTCCCTGTACACAAGCAGTAAATTTAAACTAATTGTAAACTACAGAAAACCAGATGTATTGGAATTGTGTAAAACATACTGGGTTTGTTGTTTTTTTCTCCTTCTCAGGGTACAGTTACTGATCTGTTACTAGTGTGATGGAGTCAAACTCCTTCCACCCTTTGCAGAGTAATAAATAACAACTACCTCCAGAGCAAGCCAGAGTAATAGCAGGCTGGGGCAGGTCATAGAATCATAGAGTAGTATGGGTTGAAAGGGACATTTACAGGTCATTTAGTCCACCCCCCCTGCAGTGAGTCTTCAACTAGATCAGGTTGCTCAGAGCCCCATCCAACCTGACCTTGAATGTTTCCGGCCATGGGGCATCTTCCACCTCTCTGGGCAAGCTGTGCTGGTGCTTCACCACCCTCAGCATGAAAAATTTCTTTCTTATATCAAGTCTAAATCTTCCCTTTTCTAGTTTAAAACCACTACCCCTTGTCCTATCACTTTCTAGTTTAAAACCACTAGCCCTTGTCCTATCACTACAGACCCTGCTAAAAAATTTGTCCCTAACTTTCCCTTTAAGTACTGAAAGGCTGCAATAAGGTGTCCCTGGAACCTTCTCTCCTCCAGGGTGAACAGCCCCAACTCTCTCAGCCTGTCTTCATAGGAGAGGTGCTCCGGCCCTCTGATCATTTTTTTGGGCCTCTTCTGGACCCTCTCCAACAAGTCTGTGTCATGTTCAGACAGGATTCTGTGACAAACTAATTCTTACTGCAAAAGTCTGTTTATTTCCAGCAAAGAAAAAAACCCCTGGGCTAGTTTCCTCCTTCCATAAAAATTTAAACTTGCATTATGTAAAAATGCAAACTTTACTTACAGTAAACTTTTGGGACACAGAGAACACTGGAGAGAGTCTTCCTTTAATGTGAAATCTTCTTCTGTTACACATTAATGTAAAGGATCAAAAAGGATTAAAATACACAAAGGCTTATTGTTCCTGACCTGTGATCAGCCATATTCACCTGGTGTTTACAATTGCTTCTGGAGAAAACCTAATGACGTCGAGTTCATTTTAAAGGGCCCAGGCACTAGCTGTGCCTCCAGGAGTGTTCCACGCCAGACCAGGCATGTGATTCCAAAACCAGTCTCTATTCACACCAGGATCAGCCGGACCTGAGCAAAGAGTAAATTGTGTCCTTTTCAGATGGTACTGAGCCAAAAAGCACAACGTCCCACCAACAGACACTCAGCCTGCTGGACCAGACCTGAGTTGGTCCAGAGCAACCTCATCCCACCCATCCCAAGTGCCCAGGCCTCAGTACCCACTGTTTCACCCTCCACATCTACTTTACTCCTTAATATAGGTACAGACTTTGGTGCCTGGAAAACTTTTGGCAGAGATGAAACTGTGATGGGAAATTCCTCCTTCCTTTTTTTTGCCCTGAAAGCTCTCTAACTCTAGTGGGTTGACTTTGGTTGGCTGCCAGGTGCCCACCCAGCTGCTCTCTCACTCCCCCTCCTCAGCACGACAGGGAGAAAAAATAGTATGAAAAAGCTTGTGGGCTGAGATAAGTACAAGGGACACTGCTTACCAATGACCGTCACAGGCAAATCAGACTCATCTTACAAAAAAATAATTTAATTTATTGCCAGGTAATAACAGAGTAGGATAGTGAGAAATAAGAACAAAACTAAAAACACCTTCCTTGCACTCCTTCTTCCCAGGATGAATTTCACTCCTTTGTTCTCAAGTCCTCTACCCCCTCCTTGCCATCCCCCAAGTGGCACCATGGGGGGTGAAGGTTGGAGTAAGTTCATAACACTTCGTCTCTGTCACTCCTTCCTCCTCATAGTCTTCCCTTGCCCCAGCATGGGGTCCCTCCCACAGGATAGAGTCCTTCATTAACTTCTCCAGCATGGGTCCTTTCCACAGGGTGCAGTCTTTCAGGAACAGACTGCTCCAGCATGGGTCCCCCCGCATGGTCACAGGTCCTGACAACAAAACTGCTCCTGTGTGAGCTTCTATCCATGCCCTGTAGGGCATGTCCACCTGCTCCAGCATGAGGTCCTCCACTGGCTGCAGGTGGATATCTGCTGTACCACGGACCTCCATGGGCTGCCTCACCATGGTCTTCACCACGGCTGCAGGTGGATATCTGCTGCACCACGAACATCCATGGGCTGCCTCACCATGGTCTTCACCACGGGCTTCAGGGAATCTCTGCTCTGGCGCCTGGAGTATCTCCTCTCCTCCTTCTTCACTGACCTTAGTGTCTGGAGAGTTGTGTCTCACCCATATTCTCTGGCTGCTGTGCAGTGTTCTTTACCCTTTCTTAAATATGTTATCCAGAGGTGTTACCAGCATCACTGTTGGGCTCAGCTTTGGGCAGCAACATATGTGTTGGAGACTGCTGGAACCAGCTGCATCTGACATAGAAGCAAATCCTGCTGTCTTCTCATAGAGGCCACCCCTGCAGTCCCCCTGCTACCAAAACCTTGCTGCATAAACCAAATACGCTCACATCTGCCCACCTCCTGTTTCAGACGTCTTACAGGCTTCCTGATTCTGGCTTGTAGGCTCCCTGAGAGGGTGAAAGTTCATTTATTGGAACAAAGGAAAATGGAAGGAGAGGACAAGGACAGGGCTTCACCTGAATAATGCTTTGCCTGAGGTTATTTCCTTAAAAAAGTCAGAAGGTTGTATTTACAGAAAATGAAATGACATTTAGGCATTCATTTTTTTAGATGAACAGTAAAGTTTTTTTAAGTGTGTGTATTGATGTATTTACTAAGCTTTTTACACATTAGATGCTGTCAAAGTCCTGCTATAATCAGTTGCAACCCCACCAAATCTATACCTATTATATAAATTTTGTACCCTATTGAAACACACTTTTTCATCAACTACTTTTTGGTTGGAAGCAGCTCTAATAGCTTAGTAAATTTTTTGTAATTTAAAGAAGAAAGAAAAAAAACAAGTTGAAATGTATAAAAGCAGACAGGATGGAAAATTAAATAAAAAAGAAATGGCAAATAAAAATTAAAAAAAAAAAAGAAGGTGAAATGTATAAAAGCAGACAGGATGGAAAATTAAATAAAAAAGAAATGGCAAATAAAAATTAAAAAAAAAAGAAGTGAGAGGATGTTCCCATGCTCTTTGAATCTCCTTGAGGCAATGAATTTTTATACTGTTTTCATGAGGCAAACATTGTTTAATGGCAAATTTACTGCCTTTAAATTATATACTCGTCATAACACAACAAAGAGAACAATTAAGAGGTCATGGGGCTATATCTGATAGCATTTCTTCTTGCAGTTTTGCGGAAAAATGTGAGATAAATGCATCACAGGTGGAGTTGGGAGTAATACTAAAACATGCAGTAACAATAAGAAGTGTTTTTATAATTAAAGATGGCAGTCTGTAGGGTGGGGAATAGCACACTATTGTAATTGTGTGTAATTCTATTGTGTCTGTAACGTAAGTAGCGACACCTGCTGTCAAAGTCCTCCTATAATCAGTTGCAACCCCACCAAATCTATACCTATTATATAAATTTTGTACCCTATTGAAACACACTTTTTCATCAACTACTTTTTGGTTGGAAGCAGCTCTAATAGCTTAGTAAATTTTTTGTAATTTAAAGAAGAAAGAAAAAAAACAAGTTGAAATGTATAAAAGCAGACAGGATGGAAAATTAAATAAAAAAGAAATGGCAAATAAAAATTAAAAAAAAAAAAGAAGTGAGAGGATGTTCCTATGCTCTTTGAATGTCCTTGAGGCAATGAATTTTTATATTGTTTTCATGAGGCAAACATTGTTTAATGGCAAATTTACTGCCTTTAAATTATATACTCGTCATAACACAACAAAGAGAACAATTAAGAGGTCATCGGGCTATATCTGATAGCATTTCTTCTTGCAGTTTTGTGGAAAAATGTGAGATAAATGCATCACAGGTGGAGTTGGGAGTAATACTAAAACATGCAGTAACAATAAGAAGTGTTTTTATAATTAAAGATGGCAGTGTGTGGGGTGGGGAATAGCACACTTCAGGTGTGTGTGTAACATAAGTAGCGACACCTGAACTGCTCAGGTCAGTGCTCCCTATGGCACCCAGAGGTCAATGGGCAGACGTGAGCCACAACAAACCCAGGAGATTTTAGGAATCCAGTTACATGCAGTGAAGCTCAGTGTTATCCTTCAGTTTCAAATAAATGGAGTGAAAAATAGTTACTCACATGGGGTTTAGTGAAGCAACCACTCAGGCTGGCAAACAGCTACGTGAATAATTGTTCTAAAGATAGCAAGGCTTCTTTGTCCTTATTTGGTCGCAGAGATTTTTAGTGGTTGTGTTGCTTTTTCACAGTGTCAAAATCAAAGTACACCATGTTGTAAAGCTCAGCACAACTTGCTTTGTGTGAAACAGGAAGGAAATTTTTGGTGAAAGAACATCTCAGTTGGTATAACCAGGTTTACCGACGAGGTGATGTTATTGTCTGTATTCTCAGTTGCTGGAAGTCAGACAGAGGAATAGAGAAGGACCTGTCCCACACCCAAAGGGCCTTTCTGACCAGCAGGCTACCAGCTTCCAGCCATGAATCAGCACTGTGAATCGGGAATCATTTGAACAGAGACAATAACGGGATCACACCTGACAACTTCTAGGGAAAAAAATGGTGTAAAAACATTTTTTACTTGTGTGTTCATATATGGCTGGTTAGGAATCATTTGAACAGAGACAATAACATGATCACGCCTGACAACTTCTAGGGAAAAAACTGGTGTAAAAACACGTTTTACTTGTGTGTTCATATATGGCTGGTTTTAGTTTTTCGCAGTTCTCCTAGCTGAATCTTAGCTCTCTCTAATACACATGAGGTAAATCAAGCTTCTGCACTGGTCTTATGTTGACTGCGTTGATCTCAGCTCTCTCTAATACACATGAGATAAATCAAGATTCTGCACTGGTCTTATGTTGACTGCGTTGAAATTCCATCTCACACCTTTTGTACTAGAGCATAAAACCCTGGTGGTAAGTCTGAAATTCCTCTGGAATTGCTTTACTGTGTATCAGTTTGCAATGAAGTCTACCAGCTCTCTGATGTTTCGGGGCTGTTTAATTTTTCAATAGAAATAGGATTTTGCAAATCAGGCTAAATACAAAAAAAAAAATGGTTAATGTTAACTATACTCCTAGCACTTTTTTCCAAAGACCTATGCAAGTCCATGAGGTTCAGCACAGGTAAAGGCACAAGAAGGTAAAGTCTTGCTATGTCTACCCTGACTTTCAAACACTGGCCTCCACCATCACCGCAGCCCAAACTCACCATGCTGTCCCAAAATGCTCAGACACATGCAGATCCTCAGGATGAGTCAGGAAAAACCTCAGACATTGGCTGCTCCCTAGTTTGGGTCACATTCAGCGTGGACAGACGGAGCTGCAGCATGCTCCCCCATGCTGTCACAGCTACCCTGCCTGCCCTTGCAACACCATTAGGTGATTGGCGTCTTTTAGATGGGACTCTGCTGCTCATCACAGAGAAGAGCTGCAGGACTATAGGCAGTCTGAGTTTGCCTTAGTCCAGGTACTGAGTTTAAGGTTTCCTACAAGAAGAGACATGGTTTTGTCAAGATGTACACAGATTGCATCTTAACTCAGTTCTTTAAAGACAGTGTTGAGGCAGACTTACAATTGTTTGGGGACAGCCAGCTACAAAAAGGGAATCCGCAAATGAAAGGCGACTAGAGGAGGTTGCACCACTGCTCCTGCCCAGCAAGGGTTGGATCCACACGTCAGTGAAATGCAGGTGTCCGACCTCCTGCCCTCTTCCCCTTGCACCTGTGCTTCTGGAGGAAGGAAAGACTGCATGCACCTAAAGGTTATATCTTATGACTTCAATTTAAATTGAATAAAGCAAATTATTATATGGAAAATTTTGAGAGATCCACATGTGTCTGTTAGCTGTAGGAAAGAGAGACTCCTGATTATTGACCAAAGGAGCAAACAAGTTAAAAAATGCCATTTCCCTTGTGGTTTATTGCTCAAGACTGTTAATGTAAAAACTTATGTCTATATTTACATCTTTTTCCTACATGATGTCCCAATTAAACTGTTGTAAATACAAAGTCATTGAATGCAAAGCAATTCTAGGCACTGTAAGAAGACAGTAAATCCATAATTTGAGATATGTTAAGTTTGATTACTTAAATATTAGTAACTTAGATGTGATCTTTCTTGTCACATTGTTTGTGCTGAACCTGAACATCTAATCCTTTCCTGAAGCGTTTCTTCTCCTAAAGCGGTGGGACATGAGGCAGATCCTGTTGGGAAATAGCTCAATGCACCTTGATCCGGCCAAACAGGAGGGAAGAACAGGATTGTCTCCCTCCAGGGATGGGCTGATGCAGGGCTGAGGGGACTTGGCAGGACCTCAGTGCCCAGGCTGGGATGAGTGGAGACTTTTACGCTCACACAGCCCACAAAAGGGATACATAGCCCTGGATTCCAGGTGCCAAGGGATTCCTTTGAAGAGAGCCCCCTCAGAGGTAAAATCCATGGAAATGGAATGCAGAAGCCATTTAGGTGTGCCTCCCTCTACAGTCTAGGTCCCAACCAAGAAAAATGGCCCATAAGAACCACAGGGGGACTTCAAATCTGTGTTGCTCAGAGGCCATTTTGCATCCAAAAGGAGTGTGCCATGCAAAACTGAGCCAAGGAAGAGGAGGAAAGTTCTGGAGCAGGCTGTGCATCACTGGACATAGCCTCAAGAAATTGCAGTGCAAAAAAAAGTTTTACTCTGCAGAAATATTTGCCATGTTTGAATTTTATTTTTTGTTAGTCAAATTGAATAAGCAGGTAACAGAACAAAACAAACCAGGTGTCCTGGAGACCTAAGAATCCAGGTCTATCGAGTTTGGTAGGACCTTAAATACAATATTGAATAATTCACAAGTGACCCAAATAAAGTATTTCCCAGGAATTCTTGGTCATTCTTTCTACTTGGTATTCACCGTAGTGGGTTGGCCACAGCCAGCAGCTAATCATCCCCATGCCCGCTCACTCACTTCCTATGCACAGTGGGATAGGTAAGAGATTAGGAAGTGCAAAAGAGAGAAAATTCATCAGTTTGATAAGCAAAAGAAAGGGGCAGTGAGCAGTAATACAAAGGCTCATCACCTCCCACAAGCAGATCGATGTCCAGACAGTCTCCAGGCAATGACTACTTTGGAAGACAACCCTCACTCCATCATCTTCTTCTGCAAGCCCAGCTTTGTAGCTGAGCATGACATTATATCATATGCACTATCCCTTTGGAGAATTTGGCTCAGCTGTCCCAGGTATGTCCCCTCCCAGCCTCTTTCCCACCCAGCCTCTTCCATACACTGTGAGGGCACAACGTAAAACAGAGAAAGCCTTGATGCTGTGCAAGAACTTCACCAATGCCCCAAATACTAGTGTATTATCAACACTGCTTTAGCCACAAATCCAAATACAACACCTTAAGTGGTGCTATGAAGAAAGTTAATTCCATCCCAGCTAGACCCATAATATTCACAAAGATATTTGAGGAGCTCTTGACTTGCATAAACTCCACTGTTGGCTGAATTCATGTTGGGCAGAATCCAGCTGACCCTCCTGTCCAAGTCAAATGACCAAGAAACAGTGATCATTCATCACTGAATCATTCAGTTCTACATCACTTTTTCATGCCACTCATGTCCAAAGATGGCTCAGGTTTTAGTTTCTCTATATGCATTTTTCTCTAGACAACAAAAACTCTGATGCCCATCAATGCATTCCACATAGGACGTAGCTTCATGAAGCATCCTTGTTCACAGTAGGGTTACTCACCTCAGAAAATGTCACTGTGTAAACATTTTGGTGACAATATTGTAAGTCTTCTTAACAGAATTTTACATCATGGAGTGCTTTCATCTTCACTGTGTGGCTACAGCAATTTCTATTATTAAATGTCTCTAACAACATTTCTTCTGACCTTGAACTTTCTCCACATGGGCCATACTCTGGCATAAGCACAGGTTCTCTGCTGAATGTAAATTATATGACTATGATGTTTGGGAAGGAAATTATTGTTCTTGACCCACAACAGTCTTTGTCATTCAAAATCAAGGCAAAAAGACAAAGTCTTCAAAATTCACACAGCTACACATAAAAATCAGCATCTGTTTCCTTTTGATATTGATCTTATTAGAATCAGATTGATTCCTCCTGATTTTGAGCCCAAAGAAATGAAAATTCTTTTCACTGGAAGATTTTTATTTTATTTCAAGGAGGGGAGTTGACATATTTCCAGCAGAAAATAAAATGGAACGTGACACCTGTCCTTTCCCAGGAAGCTCTTGTGTTTAAACTCTCCTTTTCAGTTTTGCCCATGACACACTTAAAGATGTATGTGAGTTGCTCAATAGTTTGTCAACTGGAATGGAGGTCTGGAGGCTTTCAAATTCTTCTTGTGATTATGAGGAAATAATCAGTACCACACACTAGAGTCATGGAGTTCAAACTGGCTTAAACACATCCTCATTTACGGCCATCCAGACCCTGGTCCAGATCATTTTTACTGCCACAGTTAGACATAAAGTCAGTTGTTGAGGAAGAAAAGGATGAACCTGCTCATAACAACAAAACAGCTTTTTTTCATCAAGCTTTAAAATTTAGATTTTGATAGATATCCTGTCAGCCTACCAAAATGTGCAGAAATGATCACATGGTAGGTATCTGGACTGTTTTCAATATGAGGCAGGAGCATCGTTCCTTTGGCAACTGTTTCAGGCATTACTGTGTAATGTAGTCCTGTCCTACATAATTCAGCAGTGTTTTGATAAAGATCATCTCTCTGAAATCAAAGTTTGTCTTGTCACGTCAGTCAAAAGTACATTGGACTTAAGCTAGTAACCCACAAACGCTCCCATACATGCTCAGCTATACCCATATGAGCTGTCCTGTTGTGAGAAACAGTAATAAGTTTATGCACCTTCCTTTTGGATTAGAGGTAATATGGTCACAAAACTGCACAGCCTGAAAAAAAACACAAGCCAGTCTGTGTTTCCAGTGTATCCAGTCCTCAAAAACCATCGCTTCCAGTGGGGTTTGGTGGAATGAAGCTGAGACCAGTGCTGGTCTCAGGGGATCAGGAAGGTTGTGGCTGCCCTGTTCAGCTTTGGTTTTCTCCACCAGGACTCCATGGACCTCTGTCAGATTGCAATGGCACAGCCGGAGGCAGAAGATAGCTCCACATTTGTTAGGGTAATCTCCTCTCTTTTTTCCTTAGGGCTTTCACCTCTTCTTGTAAATTATGTTTTATATCCAGTTCTCCATGGTAAAGAGACTCTCCTGAAAGCCCATCTCATCTGGGAGGAAAAGGATAAGTCTTCCCACAAATTCCTATTTCTAGAGTGCAAATTTAATGTGCTCTCTCCTGGTCTCCGCAAAAAAAAAAAAAAAAAAAGGAAGCCAATACTCTCCTCGTCCTGCTGTCAGTGGTGCCAATCTCCTTTGCATGTCTGGCAATCAAATTGACATAAATGAGATTTCTACACATGAAATAAACTGAGCCAGAGATCCTCACTGTTGATAAAAAAAAAAAAAAAAAAGCAACAAAAAACCAACCAAAAACCAGCATAAAACTCTTTAACTTCACTGAACTGGATTTCCTGCAGCATAGGACACCTCACCAGAGAATTTGAAACAGAAAAATAGCCTAGACAGTGTTGTGTGTGCTCCTTAAGAAACGCCAGTGAGATAGCGCTCCCACCCATCTCATCTCTGCCTCTGCACCAGCTGATACAGACAGGTTGTCTGACCAAAAGGCTCTTGCAAAATGCCTTTGTGTATAAGGAACAGTGCAGAGAAGCACAGAAAGAAGTGATTATACAGTAACTGTACTGATGAAGTTGCAGAAACTGAACTTCCCTGTGACCCTGTGGTTTCACTGCTGGAATAATATGAAAAGAGAGAGACAAAGCTGGCTGCTAGCTGTGACATGACATCAACAGGGAAGTCAAAGGAAAGATTTGTTTAACATGCTTTCATTTACTTAGAATAGTGATGACATTACAATAACACCACAAAAAGTGAGTCATGTATCTAATTGCCACTTGGAGCTATCAGGATCTATATAAGCACTTTAGCTGTGGGCTTGGAGACAGAAGGTGAAACCCCTTCTGCTGCAGCAAGGCTCCTTGGCAGGCCGGGCACCATGCGATACCTCCTGCTTTGTGCTGCCATCCTCCTCCCCGAGAGTCTTGCTTTTCCAGCACAACTTCAACTACCATCATGGAGCAACATAGACTTTGAGAACCTAAAGGTACGTTAGCAGGGGAACAACGCAAGTGCTTTATGAATAACCTGACTTTTGATTCAGCTTCTACATTCTTTTCCTATCTGCTTATATTATCTGCTTATCCTACATCAACACGACAGTTTTTGCAGAGGTGACATAAAATAATTTAAACTTGCTGATAAGCTTAAACATCCTAAGTCTAACTTACAAAAGAGACCAAGTTCCAACTGGTAAATACAAGGGAGCCTTAAATTTTTAAAACATCTCAAAAATATTATGTATACTACGTTGGAAGGCTGAGAATTTGAATGCTCAGTAAATTTTGTTTACTTAAAAACATTGCTTGCTTACAGTGCTTTGTTGCTATTGCAATTCTTTTTATATATGCAAATTGATACTACAGGGAGAACAGCATTTAATAAACAGAAATGGGAAGAAAAAATACATCTAAAACTAGCAATGACTGCAGGATGAAGAAATAGTTCAATCAAATGAAAAATACAATTACATATTAATTTTTATTTTCCTTTTCTTCTTCCAGACATATCTTGATAAATTCTTTCCAATGTTTACAAAAACACCAAGCCTTAGCTTAGAAGAGAGGATTAAAGAAATGCAGAGGTTTTTCCACCTGAATGTAACTGGAAATTTAACTGCAGAAACAGCAGAAATAATGAAAAGGGCCAGATGCGGTCTCCCTGATATGACAGGTAACAAGGCACTTGCTGACAGTTCAAGATGGGAAAAGACACGTTTGACTTACAGGTCAGTAACATTCCCTTTCAGGGAAAGGGATTGCTTTGTGTTTAACTATGAGGTTTTCCTTCACACCCTAAATGACATTAACCCATTTCCTTTTGTTGCCAGGATTGTCACTTACACAACTGATCTAACCCAAAAGCAAGTGGATAATGCAATCGAAAGGGCTTTCAGGGTATGGAGTGATGTGACTCCACTGCAGTTCGAAAGAGTATTCTTCGGATTTGCAGACATTATGATTGCATTTGCATATTATGGTAAGAATATCTGTCATTATTAAAATGCAATGGTCCATATTCCGCTCAAAGCATGTATTTCTACACAGCTTTAAGAAAGAACAGTTTGGAAATATTCTGAATTTTGCATAAATTTTATCTTCCTTTTATCATGCCACGAAATTTATATATTATGACTTAGTTTTACCTTATGAAACCATTAGAAAATCCTTTCAGACGTACAGCTGTGAAATGGAGAGAGAATTCAGCTCCGGAATGAGACACCTAAATTTAGACGTTCAAGGTTCTGTCTGCCACGATGAATAGTGCAAACTAATGGGACCAGATCCTGTAGAGCAAAACAGCTGTTTCTGAAGATCCAGCCTCCACAGGCTGGATTCGGCCACGTTCAGGCAGGTTTACTTTGTTCTAGATCAATTTTGGTTCCCTGGACTGATCAGTCTTTGGCAGCTGGGGTGCATTAGGTTTGGCCATAAAGAGGTTGATTTTCTTCTAGAAGGAATCCCATTGGTGCATTCCAAGATGTGCAAGCCAAAGCATGGTATATGCAGACAGCCAGTAGAGTCACTTCAGAAGCTTGCTTGTGGTTCAGATTAATACATGATGTAGCCATACCTTTAACTTGTGCCTGGCACCTAGACTGACTCAATTTAGCCAAACTAAACACCTACTTTAGGATTAGCTGACTTGTTCTCTAGATCCATTGACCATATTCACTAGATCTCCATTGACTCTAAGTGAAGAGCAGACACCTGGCTTACAAGTAGATGACTGCACCCAAATATCACAAGCTCATGCTTCACCGATGGGAAACATACTATGTTGCCATGAAGAGTCAACTAATGCCTCTTCTGCCTGTGTTATCCCTGACCCAAGGACTATCCACATGGTCTGAAGGAAAGGACACAGCATGGTATTTGGGTCCCCAAATACTCCTCAATCACGTCGAAGCTCATTAAGGGGTAGGAGGAAATTTTCAGAGATGGTACAAATATATCATCCTGTCAGCTCTTGCACTTGAGGTAGGAAAAGGTAACATTCTATGTGAACTGTGCTAGAAGTAGGTAATAAACCATACCCCAAGGCTGGGGACAAATTAACTTAGCTCTTCAGGAACATGGTTATCAAAAAATCCAAATCAATACCAAATCATTGTCTTCCACTAAAATCAATACAACTAAGAATGTCTACAACTAATGTTGCCCAGCACTTTCCAACATTGAAAACATTCAAGTGCTTATAACATTGTCAAGCATTAAGTAGTTATTCTGAAATTATCCCTGATTGCTGCCTCAGCAACACATTTCTAACAACTGCTTAAAAGAAAATGTTCAGCTCTTTCTGAAACATGCACCAGCCTGAATTCATATATATCATATATAAGTTTTGAACTTAAGTCATGAATTTTGAGATTTGTTTCCTAACTTCCTCCTCATTTTTACAGCCTTGCTGATATCTTAGGATTATTTTTTAAGGACTAATCATGAACAAAACTAGTACAAACAAGCATCATGCTTCAATTTGCTGAATTTAAACATGATGCAACCTGAGGACTTTTATTTCTTTTCAAATGCAGCGCATGGTGATGGAAACCCTTTCGACGGAAGAGGCAACGTTCTAGCTCATGCATTTGGACCTGGAACCGGGCTTGGTGGAGATGCTCATTTTGATGACTCTGAAAGGTGGTCAGAGACAAATAGAGGTAAAACCCACATGTGTGTATGAAGGGGAAAGGCAAATATTGTACATGTTAGAACACAGCCATAGGAAATGCTTTCCATAACTCTTCATGCTTCAGCAGCGTTTCAATACCAACACTTCTGTTATTTTCAACTACCTTTCTAAGTACTTGTCCTTCGTTATCATTAGCAGCTACACAATGCCTGTTCTGTCCATATTTTAAAGCACTTTTCACAGCCTAAACAAGGACTATGAACCTCTGTTTTCTACATAAGTTACAAAAAGGTAAAATGACTTTCATGTAGGAATACAGTTGACTAAAAGCAGAGTTGTAAAGAGAGTCTCTAGATGCATATGCAAGGGAACAGTAATGTTATTATTAAAATATTATAGTTGAATTAGAAAGTTTAGTAATAATTGGTTAAAACTCTAAGATTTCATTCCGACGGAATGAAAGATATACATTGTCCTACTACTTCAATTCTTTGTATGCTAAAAAGAACTGCCATATGTTTAACATACTTTTCTATGCTTCTATGTTGCAGAAATTAATTTGTTCCTTGTTGCTGCTCATGAATTTGGCCATTCTTTGGGACTTTCTCATTCAGATGACCCTACAGCTCTGATGTACCCTATCTACTCATATGTGGACCCATCAACCTTCACACTTCCAGAGGATGATAGGCGAAGAATTCAGAATTTATACGGTAAATTCATTATGAGATTTAATTTTCAAGATAAAACCTACTGGGGTACAGGTTTCACTACTCTCCCTTACTGTAAGGGCCTCATCAGGTTACCAAAAAGAAACATGCTTGGGAAAAACACATTCCTGTCTACTCCATCCACTATGTTCTTTTTGTTATGTGTCCACACTGCAACCAAGAGATGATGGAACAGCAGTGCAACTGCCCAGCACACTGTCTTCCTTCACACCTACATACATATTGCCAAACAAATCCTGTGGATCTTGCTCTGCAAACGAGCTGTTTAGTGAATGTGGCTACTGGCAGGGAAACGAGAAGGATACCATAAGACCTACCAAGTCAATGGGACAGTTCAGGGAAGGCAGAAACTACTCAGCAGTAGGAGTAGAACAAAAGCAGAATTGACCCCATGGGGTAAACTCTGCCAGGTTTGCTTTTCTTTAGGCATCGTCTTCCTCAGGACATGCTAGAGGAACACTAGGAATAAAATATAATTGCCTGCATTGTCCATTTCCAGTATAGACTCTATTTTTATGCTTCTTTCCCACAGGGAAAAGGTCATCAACCTTTTGAAGAAAGTGCTTCAAAACGACCAAAGAACTTACATCTGGTTGTTTTGGTGTTCCCAAACAACTTTAATCCTCTAGATAATTAAAATGGTAAATTCACGGAATGCACCTTCTCTTCCTGAATTTTTATATTGATTTATTTGCACTTTATACAATTTCACGTCACAATTAAAAAACCCCAAACTTGTATACTCTGTTGTCTAATGTGTTTTGTTTTTTTTTCTTCTGGCATTTCACTGGAGGATTAAATAACCCCTGCATGTGTGATACACAGACAAACATCTTTCTGATTAGAGGTTTACATATCTAAAGAGTCTGTGTGCATTTACTGCTGGAGTTAAAACCCTCCTCCTGGCTTGATTTCAGTTCCCATGCATGTCCTGGCCTTTCACAGTACCTACTGCTGCCTCCTCAGGATCACAGTGTGCTTCCCATAGCACTTCTTTCAGCATGGGCTGGGATGCTTTCCCAACGGGAACAGCTTTTCAACTTCATGTCCTCCCTGGTTTGCCAGAGAAGCAGGTTTGAGAAGCAGTGGACTAGGATTCCCATTGTCCACTGTGATGTTACAGAATCACAGAATCACCATGGTTGGACCCACTGTGATGTGGACACATCACAGAATCACCATGGTTGGAAGGGACCTCTGAGATCATTGAGTCCAACCTTAAAAAAAAAAAAAAAAAAAAAACCACAAAAACAAACAAACCACCACACCACCTAAACACACAACAACAACCAAACCAAAAATCCATCACCCACCCACTCAGCAGCCCACGACAAACCAATAATCTTGGGCACTAGAGCATGCCCTGAAGAACCATGTCTACACGTTTCTTAAATACCTCCAGGGATGGTGACTCCACCACGTCCCTGGGCAGCCCTCTGTCGCAACTTCAGACCATTTCCTCTGATCCTGTCATTATTCACTTGGGAGAAGAGGCCAACTTCCTTTCAGGTAGTTGTAGAGGGCAATGAGGTCTCCCGTCAGCCTCCTCTTCTCCAGACAAAACATGCCCAGTTCCCTCAGCCTCTCCTCATATTACTTGTTCTCTAGACCCCTCACCAGCTTGGTGGCTCTCCTCTGGACACGCTCCAGCAGCTCAATGTCCTTCCTGTAGTGAGGGGCCCAGAACTGAACACAGTACTCGAGGTGAGGCCTCACCAGTGCCGAGTACAGAGACACGATGACTTCCCTACTCCTGCTGGCCACGCTGTTCCTGATACAGGCCAGGATACCATTTGCTTTCTTGGCCACCTGGGCACACTGCTGGCTCATGTTAAGCCGTCTGTCCACCAACACCTCTAGGTCTTTTTCTGCTGGGCAGCTTTCCAGCCACTCTTCCCCAAGCCTGTAGCATTGCCTGGGGTTGTTGTGACCAAAATGCAGGACCTGGCACTTGGCCTTATTAAACCTCATCCCATTGGCCTTGGCCCATTGATCCAGTCTGTCCAAGTCCCTCTGTAGAGCCTTCCGACCCTTAAGCAGATTAACACTCCCACCTAGTTTGGTGTCATCTGCGAACTTACTGAGGGTGCACTCAATCCCCTTATCCAGATCATCAATAGAGATATTAAACATGACTGGCCCCAAAACTGAGCCCTGAGGGACACCACTGATGACTGGTCGCCAACCAGATTTTGCCCCATTAATCACAACTTGCTGGGCACGGCCATCCAGCCAGCTTTTATCCAGTGAAGGGTACACTTGTCTATGCCATGATTTGCCAGTTTCTCCAGGAGAACACCATGGGGGAGAGTGTCAAAGGCCTTACCAGAGTCCAGGTAGACAACGTCCACAGCCTTCCCCTCATTAAGAAAGCGGGTCACATGGTCATAGAAAGAGATCAAATTGGTTAATCAGGACCGCCCTTTCATAAACCCATGCTGGGTGGCCCTGATCCCTTGCCTGCCCTGCACTTGCCATAAGACCTCTCCCAAGATGATCCTCTCCATGATCTTTCCCGGTACCGAGATCAGGCTGACAGGCCTATAGTTTCCCGGATCCTCCTTCCGGCCCTTCTTGTAGATGGGCGTCACATTGGCCACCCTCCAGTCATCTGGTACCTCTCTTGTTGACCAGGATTGTTGATAGATAATGGAGAGAGGCTTGGTGAGCTCTCCCGCCAGCTCCCTGAGTACCCTTGGGTGAATTCTGTCCAGCCTCATAGACTTATGTGTGTCCAGGTGCATAAGCAAATCATTAACTACTTCCTCCTGGATTACAGGGGATTTGTTCTGCTCACCATCCTTATCTTCCAGCCCAGAAGGCTGAATACCCTGGGAGTAGCTGGTCTGACAATTAAAGATGATGGCAAAGAAGGCATTAAGTATCTCAGCCTTCTCCTCATCCTTGGTCGCAATGTTTCCCCCTGCATCCAGTAAGGGATGGACATTCTCCCTGACTCTCTTTTTGTTGACATATTTATAGAAACTTTTTTTGTTGTCCTTTATATTAATGGCCAGGTTGAGTTCCAGCTGCGCTTTTGCCTTCCTAATTTTTTCTCTGTATAGCCTAACAAGGTCTCTGTACTCCTCCTGAGTTGCCTGTCCCTTCATCCAAAAGTGGTAAACCATCCTTTTTTCCTTAAGTCCCATCAAGAGCTCATATACCTCTCAGGTATTTTGAAATTAAAAAAAAAAAAAAAAGCCAGAACAGGAATTCTCCTTCCCTCCTTTGGAAGGCTAATCCCACATTGCCAGAAAAAAAAACCAAGCACAGACAGGCATAACCCTGGAAACACTAGAATGACCTCCTGATTGCTGGAACTGGCCAGTTGTCTGGAGGACCTGAGCTGCCCTCTGCTGCAGGGTGGGATGCCCGTCTTCCTGCCATAGATGAAGAGCTGAAATGACACGAGAAAATGCATCCATGTATCTCAGTTCCAGGAAATAATGGCCGTGCCCTCCTGGGTCTCTGAGTTTCTCACTTGAGAAACTTCAAAGCTTCCACTGGAGTCAGTCCCTGGAGAGGCTGGGAAGGATGTGAAGAGAAAGAATAGCTTACTTTGCACACAGGCACTCATCTACAAACACCGGAGCTTTTTTTCATATTTAGCAGGATAAACTGCTATGGAACCAATGGTTTCTCCATTAGGAGCTTGTTGTGTGGGTGGGTGATGGTTTTGGTTTGGTTGTTGTTGTTGTGTGTTTAGGGGGTGGGTGGTGGTTTTTTTGTTTTGTTTTGTTTTGTTTTGTTTTGTTTTGTTTTTTGTGGTTGGACTCAATGATCTCTGAGGTCCCTTCCAACCATTACGATTCTGTGATTCTGTGATTCTGTGATTATACATTAATACATTTGCCAGAAGTGCCCAAAAGTCTAGCCTCTCAAAAATTTGACACCAATTCCCAGCCTTTATCCAAAAGCCTTTTCCTGTTCATGAGCTTCTGCCTGGTGATACAAGGGCTCTGACTCAACATACAACTGGGAAAAAGTTTTGCCCAGCCTTGGGTTTGGTGCAGGACACCTGAGAGGAAGTCTCATGGGCAACATGGGACATGAGGAAGTGGTGGCATCTTTTGCAATTCAAGGGCCAGGTGTAAAGGAAGAGAGGTACTTTTAATCTGCTTACACTGAGAAGATTCATATGCTGCTCTCTCAGCCACCAAACATAAATATTTCCTAGGATAGCATCTAAATACTAATACCCTTTCCAAAGCAGGCCTAATTCCCAGTTGAGTTTCTGCGTACCAACTGATCTCTGGGGGTTGCTCCTTCTGGGTCCCTGGAGCTGGAAGGGATGTGAATCAAATTGTAAGGAATGAAGGTCAATTCCTCTCTGACACATTGGGAAACTACCATTTCCTGCTTTCCTTCTCACCTCTTCTCATCACTCCCTTCCTAGCTGATACTTTACCTTAAAGGTACTGCATCAGATAAAGGACCTTCACTGAGGTGGGACTGAGGCATCCTTGTGTCTTGGAGAAGGCATCTCCAAGAGGCAACAGTGCATAGCATGTGAAATAAAGTAGGAGCTAGGATTTTTGCCCTCAGAGAATGCAAAGGTACCACCGATGCATCAGCAGCATCTTACCTCTTGCCAAGCTGCTGCTGTGCTTCCATTCACAGACAGGACCTCTCCTCTGGGGAGAAGGCTGCCACTGGTTCACCTCACCCTGCTTACTCCATGTGAGCTGTGCAATATCTGCCTCCATCTAGTGGTACAGCTCGGCAGCCTGCACTGGCCTCACACCCTGGCGTAAAGAACATCCTTTCTTTCCACAAGCCCACAGCCCTACCGTACAGCCCACCATCGGGGGAATTAGGGACTGCTTTCCATGTAATTTTTCACGTGCTCTCTCTAGGTTGTATCTGAGGACATCTAAGTGCATTATGTCACTTAAACAGCATCTGCTCCCGCCTCTTCCATATGGAAGAGGTGGGTAATCACATAGTATTTTGTTTTCGTAGGGCTTTGAATTTTTCCTTGCTTGTACTACTGTTCTTGTAAATAAAAACATATTTTATTTGCAACTTTGCTGGTCCAGATAGTACAACAAGCAGCAAATGAACTCTCAAATGTGTTAACATTTCTGATGGGTCCTTTGACTGTCCACATATAAAGGATAAGCTTTATTCCTGTTTTTAAAAAGTGATGGCTACTGCCCTAGGGAAGCTGTTATTGGGAATTACCCAGTCATTTGGGTGTTCTGAGCCTACTCCATCAAACACAGAGTGGAATTCTGAGGGGGCAAAGTCGATATATGTGTGATAGAATTGTGTACAAGAGGTGCAGAGATTTGTAGGGAAATATTAGTTCTAATTCACACTATTAATTCACCTGCTGTCTAATAAAAGTTTAAGCCAATTAATTTTTCTTTCTTCTAAGAAGTGCTTGATGTCCTTGGGATTAGTTTTTTCTGTAATCCTGGAAATGGAGACATTTAATTATACAAAGAAAGCCAGAAAGAAGGTTATACGGGGCAAAAAGACACTTACATTTATCTTTTAATTTATCCATTTCCCCACTGAACAGTCTGCCAAAAAGAGAAACAATAGTAAAAAACAATAAAGGCAGTGCATCAGGAATGAAGTGAGATGGCTGCTTTGACATTGCAAGGATGGACAAGGAGTACTAGGCAAAATATCTTAAGTTAAGGAATACACCCTCATTTTGAGTTTTCAGACACAGGAAAATGGTCCTCCAACACATGAAGTAACAGTAAGTCTAGCTTTAAAGTTTATATAGCAGGCTGAAACTCTTTAATTTTCTGTATCTCCATGTCTGAGATAAAGAAATAAAAACAGAGATCATGCCACAGGCAGTACATGCTTCCAGAGATTTGTTTTGTTTTTCAGTGAGGTATTTCTGCACAAAGTGTTAACAGTGACATTTAGTGGAGCTTTTCTGGTTTCTTCACATGAGAGTCCACTCCTGGTGCTGTAGTTTTTATAACGCTTCACTTCTAAAGGATCATCATTCTTGAGAAAATTCCTTTTATTTTATAATCTGAGTACTTAAAGTTTATATGGTTCAAATACTGCCTGTACAAATTCATGGAGAAAAAAACCTCCATTAAATGATTCCTCATGAGTCCCTACCTCATGGAGTTCCTGAGCTACAAATCACTAAAAGATAATATATTATTCTTGGGAATTGCTACTGTATGTTTGTCCTATTATTATATTCTTGTCTAGGTGGTCCTTATGGGCGACCAAATACTGAGCTACTTTTTGTATCCAATACAGTTATCCTTTTATTTGACCTTTTTTTTTCCTTTCCTGGTGCTGTAGTTTTTATAACGCTTCACTTCTAAAGGATCATCATTCTTGAGAAAATTCCTTTTATTTTATAATCTGAGTACTTAAAGTTTATATGGTTCAAATACTGCCTGTACAAATTCATGGAGAAAAAAACCTCCATTAAATGATTCCTCATGAGTCCCTACCTCATGGAGTTCCTGAGCTACAAATCACTAAAAGATAATATATTATTCTTGGGAATTGCTACTGTATGTTTGTCCTATTATTATATTCTTGTCTAGGTGGTCCTTATGGGCGACCAAATACTGAGCTACTTTTTGTATCCAATACAGTTATCCTTTTATTTGACCTTTTTTTTTCCTTTCCACAGGATATATCCTTAAATCCACCATGCTCTTCCAAGCTTTGCAATCTGCCCAAGTGCTCTCTCATATACTTCTTTTATAAGGTTAATTTGCCAACCCTACCTTCACCTGGCTATTTAATAACTGTCTATCTTACTACTTTCTGAATATTTCTCCATTTTCTTTCTCATTTATATACAGTTCCATCCAGGGCCCTTTTTCCTTCTCAGATGAATTATAAAAATAGATATTTGTTTTTACTGGCTACTGTTCTTATAAGAAACAAGGGTATTGCCCTTGGCCCCCTGTGGCCTCTGATGCCTTCAGATCCAAGGAAAACCCTGGCATCGGGCAGCTGAGCTCCCACCCCAGCTCTGTGCACCACCTTGGCTTCGCACAAAGGCTCCCGTTGCTTCAGCTTTTAATTCTATAACGGGGCTTAATTGCTACATAATCTAGATGAGGGACAGTGATACCTGGTATTAGCAGGGAAATATGATCTCTGGAGAATAAATTTAATGACATCAGCAGCAATTCCAGCCTTAGCAATGTGTATTAACGCTGCCACAGGTAAAAAGCTCACAAATATATGATGGGAAAGAGCTAATGAGCTGCAAAAGTATGCACAGTACCATCCTCTTGACTTTTCCTTGGTAATGTTAACTGGAAATTTCATTCAATTTGAAGATTTTTTTTTTCTGTTTTTATAAAATTATGTCTTCAACAAAGCCTGTCTCAAGCACGATGTTCTTAATGGTATCACAAATATGTTTTCAGTTTCAGCAATGTCAATCTGAAGCACCTCCACTGACATCAATGGAATCATTTTGGACTTATCTAGAAAAGTAAAAATGTTAGCAAAGGACCAGAGAAAATATTATCTGTTTTGATTATTGTTACAGCAGGAACCGCCACAAGGCAAAGAACTACAGATAATCACTGTTTGTCGGAAAAGATGGAGGAAAATTATTTGGGAATGGAAATTGTTACTGTTTTGTCAGCCCTAAAAATAAAGTTCACAGGCAATAAAACAAGCATAGAGAAAAGCAGCAGGCCGCTCAGAGATATTGGAAAATATGGAATGCTAGAATTTGGGAACACTTACGTAAGTGGTAATCTGATTTCTGCTTATATTTCAGTTACAAAGGTTACAGATCTTAGATGTCTTAATCAAAGTTCTCATGGATAACTATCACTAGCAACCTAGATGACAGCCAAGAAGCCATCCTAGGTAGTACCTAGGCACTAGTTTATTTAACAACCTAAAAAATCACCTTGCAAGAAGTTCAGTGTGAATATCCTTGAAGTGCCAGATCAGAACAAAAACACTGTTTCAAAGAGGATTCTGTGCCTGGTGCATTTTTTCCAGTCTGGCTTTTCTCCAGGCAGCCCTAGCTTCTGCACTTCGCTTGTAAAATGCGCCACTATTTTTCTTTAAATAAAATATATTGCAGTACAATCTACTTATTAATTCTGAGAATACCACAGTTCTTTCACACCTTCAATCCCGTTTGTCATACTGTGCACTCTTGAGATCAAAGTTTTCTTTTACCGAGTAAATGATGCAAACAACCTGCATAAAAGTAAATAGCAGTTTTATAAATCAAACCTTAAGTGCCTAAATGCATTGCCATTTCAAGCTGTAATTTAAAGAGTTAAAGCAGAAACATTGTCTTTCCATCCATTATAATTCAAGCACTGAAACTTGGAAACCTTTTATTGTGGCTCATTTTCAAAATACCTATGTTTAATGTAAGAAAGGTAATTCTACTTCTGGTGAATTGTGCTATCAGAGAGGTACAAACAATGAACGTAATGTTATTTCCCTTACTTTGACTCTATGTCTATAAAACACAGAAAAAATACCATTTTTGCAATTACTTCAAATTTAATTGCAGGTCTCATAGGATATAAATAATTCGAGATCCTTAAATCTTTCCCAACTTGAGTGTGCATTCACGAGCTGGTAAGCACTCATGCACAGCCCCAGGTGCTTGGAGCTGTACCTTCCTCAGCATAGACTTATTCTTGAGCCACAATCCCTTCAGAGGCACACCTGCTGTGGTGCCACAGATGCTTTGGAGCATCCTGCTCCCACATGGACTCATCCACAGGCTGCACTCCCTTCAACTCGAGCTCATGCTGGAGTTCCAGCCCATCCAGCACAGCAGCACAGAAATATCAGCCCTGGCCAGAGACAACACCATTGCTGTTACCAGAACAACCCCAGGCCCAGCAGAGCAAGATGCTCAGCAGTACAGCAAGCAGCAAAAGCAAAAACCAACCACTAATGTGCAGTAGACTCTAATACGCAGTAAGGCAAGCAAGCTCCATGGCAAGCACAGGGGCCTGTGAACTGCTAAACAGCAGTAACAGCTATAAATTCAATCTAGCATATTCCAATCAAGTTTGTCATTCTCTTGAACCTTTTGAGCCCCACGCTGGGCACTAAAAGGATTGTCCTGCTTTAACCCCCAGAGGATGCACCAGAATTTGTATTAGCAAATGACTTAAATAAAAAAAATCCAATTAAGAGAAGATGGATGTACAGGCAACCACAGTAAGAAGTCCAGATATTTGGATAAGCTTTCTCAAAGTACCAAGAGTTACTGATGGGAAACAGTTTCTGTGATATCAGGTTCTGCCTTCTTGAGCCCTGCAACGCATTTTTTCAGTTCAGGATCAAAGTCCAATAATACTGTTTTACTGTCACTGATTTATGAGACTATGCTTTCCAGCTACATTACGGTACTGTTACAGCGTTGGCCCATGTGTGCCAATATCGTGGTGCTCACAATCAGCAGTATATCAAAATCTCACACGGGTTTACAGCTCAGAAACTGTTAATTACCCAAAAGGTGACCCAATCTGCCAAACAAAATGACCGCCTGATTGAACTAACTCCCATATAAATATTTCACCCCAGTATTAAGGCAGGTTTGAATAGAAGCAGAAGCAGAATCCTCTGGAATCTAAAACATTTAGAAAATGAAGACTTACCTTCCTGCATATTGCAGCACTGACCTAGTTTGCGTGCATTTTCATAGCAACAACAGTTATCTTTGCTTAAAGGATATCAATCATAATCATGATCTGGAAACAGTATCTGCTAAAGCGGGTGAAAGCATTTTAAGATCATTAATAGTGAAAGCATGGAGCTGTACAACAGACATCATTTACAGATTTTTCAGCTGCTAAATCACAAACAGTATTTCTTGCTTTTAGAAAAGGTTGGGTTTGGGTTTTTTAGACCAGTGACTGATTCACTCGCCTTCACTGTTTTTCATTAACAGCGATAAGAATAAACATGAGCATATATGCAACGTACTATCATATTTCAGGATACTCAATAACATAAAAACATAAAAGGAATAAAAGGTGGCAGCCCTGACTCACTGGAGCAGACTGCTGAACACTCTCATCATTACAATGCACTGTCACAGAGTGCTAGGCTCCAAATTAACATTCTGAAATTAATAATTCTTTGTAACTGATCTAGAAACTGTGGCTGCTAAAAAATAGAAACAATTGCATATTTTACTAATCTGCATACATTTTAAAGGAAGGAAAAGGACTGCAAAGCAAACTTATTAAATAGGGCTGCAAACAATTTATCGGGTGTACTAAAAAAAAACAAAAAACAACAATATGAGGATTTGTTACTCTTTACAAATAGAATGTCTCCTAAAAGGATGAGACGAGAAATTTTAGACACTCATATGTTTCTGAACATATTACATGGAAAAACACATGTACTCTCTGAGAAATAATCTATCTGTAGGGATCTCTCCATCTTTCTCTGTACACCATGTAATTTCTGTAAACAAACTCTGAAAGTTAAATCAAAAGATAATGTATGACTGCTTTGGAAACAAATAGTATGATTGCATTGTGTCTTTAAAATAAGTAGTTTTAATTATTCTTATTACCTCAATTGATGTGGTTGTTATTTAAATTTATGTCAGCAAACATTCTATTTAAATCAGATAAGGCAACTGTGATGCTATAAAAGTAAATATTTGAATTTCATCCATTTCCCTTCAAATCTGAGAAACGTTTATATATGCCTTAAAACTATATCAGTTTAAAATACTTGGCTGAGTTTTCTCCCACATAATTTTGGGATAGTTCTATATGCTAGTTTATATGCTAGTTTAGTCTTTCTTATAAGGTCATTGTAAAGCTCATTTCTTTTCTTGTAAAGCATGTTTCTTTTCATGTCTGATACAAAGTTAATTTAAATCAGCTGGAAATTTTGGCTCTGGATAGTTTTTCCAGTGTCTCTTCTTTTTCTAGTCTCTTTTACTCCCTCTTCTAAACAATTTTCCCCAAGGCCATATACGTAGACAGGTCATGGGCATGTGTCTAAGGCTCATTTGTCACACATTGAGGAGCGTATATGACACAACAAAGTTAAGCCTCTGGGCTGCAAGTAAGTCTCACTTTAGGTCTGGGTGACCAGGCAGAATGTGCCTGGTGCCTTTGTCATCGGGTAGGTACACTGAACAAGGAGGATTTATTGGCTACGGACCAGGAAGTGTAAGGAGAAGCTGCATGGAAGAGCTTGGGGTGAAAGGAAGGGTGGGAGATTAGATTAAGACACTCTAAGTAGCACTGCAACGAAGTATTGATCTGTAGCCTTAGCTTCCTCATCAGAGGGTTTTCTGGGAACTCCATTTCACCAACTGAAGAACTAGAATAGAATATATTTTTAATGTCCTAGTACAGGCGTGGAATCCCATTTGGAAATTACAAGACACCTATTCAAGGCAGCAGAGAGAAGATGAGTAAGAGAATTTGCCCATTCTCTTCTTTTATTCAAGGAAAGAGAGCATTTCCTTTTGTAGATAGGAAAAATTGGGTTTCCTTTGGTCTTTAAGTGATCTAATACAGGGGCAAGCAAGTTGGTCTTTAAATGCTGATGTGGTAATGGAAAAATAGAAACTTTAATTTCCAGACAGCTTCAAAAGCAGAACCAAAGGGACAGAAATAAAGAAAGAAATTCTACCAGAGCTCTTACCTGGTCTTAGGCTATTATAGACAAGTCACTGCAGAGAGGGTCAGGAGACATTTCTGAAGACATGCTTCATGCTTTCTGTGGAAGGAGAGTTCCAGGAGACAAGGTATGTACTTTTTTCCCCAAGTATTTTCCATGGATGTCTCTCCTGAATACATTTGACTCCCATAAGGCCATTTTTAAAGCATGAAGTTCATTGTTCTATGCTATTTATTCACTTTAAGAAAGAAAGGATCAAGAATTGAATGGCAGAAGGTTTAATTAAACCTATTATGTGTCTGTCACAATAATGCCACAGTAAGAAATCCACACGGACCATTTCAATTCTTGCTTTAGAGATCCTTATCTTTAACAATAACACAGAGTTTAAGCATGTGTTTAATTTTAAGCACGTACATCATTCCTAGAAAACTTCAAAAAGATCATGCTAATATTTCAAGATGAAATACTTTATTAGACTAGAGCTACAGTTCTTATTCTCAGTCTTCCTTTACCTGAAACTGCTCATGGACTGTGACACAAATTCATATTCATCTCAGGTTCATTGAATGATATTCTTCAATTTATAAGCGTGGTGAGTGGGACTCAGGAGGTGATCGTCCCCCTGTACACGGCACTGGTGAGGCCACACCTTGAGTGTTGTGCCCAGTTTTGGGCCTCTTACCGCAAAAAAGACATCAAGGTGCTGAAGCGGGTCCAGAGAAGGGCAACAAAGCTGGTGAAGGGTCTGGAGAATAAGTCTTTTGAGGAGCAGCTGAGGGAGTTGGGGTTGTTCAGCCTGAAGAAAAGGAGGCTGAGGGGAGACCTTATTGCTCTCTACAACTACCTGAAAGGAGGGTGTAGTGAGGCGGGGGGCCGTCTCTTCTCCCAAGTCACAGGCGATAGGACAAGAGGAAATGGCCTCAAGTTGCACCAGGGGAGGTTCAGACTGGATATTAGGAAAAATTTTTACACTGAAAGGGTTATTAAGCATTGGAATGGGCTGCCCAGGGAAGTGGTTGAGGCACCATCCCTGGAGGTATTTAAAAGATGGGTAGACATAGTGCTTAGAGACATGGTTTAGTGATGTCTTTTTTCAGTGTTTGGATGATGGTTGGACTAGATGATCTTAAAGGTCCCTTCCAACCTAGACAATTCCATGATTCTAATTTATGAAATAAGTGCAGCCTTTCCTATATAGAGTGAACTTTTTCTGCCATGCACATCTGGTTTGCAGGCATCTTTTGAGCATGCATTTCCCCCAAACAGCAACTTGGAATTGTGCAGAAATCAATCAAAAAATTTTACAGTGCAAATCACTATTGTAGCGGTAGCTATTCTTGACCAACAACATAACATCTTTCAAAGCAATGCCCAACTTAGGCTGTATTACAGGATAGTCGGGGACATTTTTAGAAATGAAAGTATGACACTCTGAGTAGCATTCTGATTTCTTTTCCCACTTCAGCTTGTTTTTGTCTTTCTTTTATAGTATTTAAAACTCTTTAGCTTTGTATGGTTTAGAAGGAAATGTGGATATTATAATGTGATCAAGTAATTTGTTACATTGTATATTTTGGAATGAACATGAGAAATAATTTTTTTTTGCATCTATAGAGTGCTGCAATTAAATCAACTATTTATAGACTAATTTTTAGTAGAAAATTATGGACTAAAACCAATGACACACCCTAGGATCTCACTTCCCTTATTATTTTTTTCAGCTGCAGGTGATATGGCCACCTGTTAGCCGTTCTACCAGAATGGGAAGAGAAATCTGAGGTTCAGAGCCCTAGAACAATCTGTTATACCAGTTATCAGGTTCTCTAATAAAATGATTTCTTTCAGGATATTTTAACTGTCTAAAAGATAAAGTGTAGCAAAATTTTTTCTGAGCTAAATAATTTTCTCAGGAAAGGAAGAATTCACAAACACAAGATTTCATAAAGACAAGACTTCTAGATTTTAATATTAAGGAATGCCGTACACTGCAGAACATTATCTCAAAAACCACTGGTACCAAGTACCCTTGCTGATGTGTTTGAGGAAGTGGGAAATTCATGCCTCTGATATAATGATACTTGCATGAAAATTTCATCTTTAAAAAAAAGTTTATTTCCAGGCATATCTCAGAGAATGTTCTCTAACAGGGATAGTTTTCTCCTGTCCTGAGAATTACTTCTGAAAATCAAGATCTGATTTAATATAGCAGACTGCAGCTGTGTTCATATCTGTTGCTATGAGCTCCCTCTCTTTCTGTCTGCTTAGACGTGCATCTCTACCCCAGTCTGAATCAGGTGGCAGAAGCCAGCTGGGGTTAGTTAGGGAGTTAATCAGGACTAGGACAGGCATAAAATCACATGCCCAAGTGGTACCTGCCAAATGCTGAAGGGAGCAACATTGTCCATGCCAAAAACCTTGTCCAGGACAGTGTGAAACCAGTAGATGGCTGCACCAACGGCTGCCACACTAAGGTCCTGTCACGGATTTTGTCAGAATAGTTGTTTCTTCATCCCATCAAACTGTTCAGGGTCCAAAATCAACTACGCGCTTCTGGATCACTGAAATTCACCTGAAGTTCCAACTAGGTTTGTTTGTTGGTTTGTTGGGGTTTTTTTACTATTTCCTGGTTTAGATCATTATGAACATTTGTGTTGTCACCTCTGTAAGGCAGCTGCATCGCACTCAGCCAACAACCTCCTCTCCCCATCACAGCACAGCAGCGAGAAGTTAGCTACTTTGCTGAGCATCTTAAACTCCCACTCATCACTAAAGCAACTGTGGACTGTCACTGGAAACTGAATAGTCAAAAAGTCCACTATGGTTAATTTTCATAGAGTGTTTTGATCTGCGTGGAAAAAGCGCTGCATAAGAGGAAAACATTCTATATTTATCATTTAAATTACCCATTCAAATCAGGTCAGTTATGACTGGAAGTTTTTTCCCTCTGATACCACTACACTATATGAGAAGCAGCTGGTTGCTTCAGTCAGCTTCTTACTCACCAGAGAACAAGACAAAGGGAAAAAGCAGCTAAGGACTCGGCAGGTATGGTTCCCATATTCCTGACCCCATACTCCAGACTCCCAGGCACTCTCCACAGCAGGCTCTGTGCTTCACCAGGTCCCTGGTTGAAAGTGTGCGTGCCTGCAGGCAAAACTGTGTGCTCAGGCACAGCATCCACAGAAATACAACACTGCAGTTTTAGTCCAGAATTCGCTACAGGAATAACATCACAGAGTTTGCAGAACAGAAAAGCTGTCAGGAGGTTCCCACTTGCACTGAGCACAACACAGTGATAAAAAACCTGGTGTATGGAAAATCTAAAGCTGGCCAGGAATAGAAAGTTCATAGAGATAAAGGCTTTTCAAAGAACCATGTAAACAGATCTTTCTGACTGAAATACTTGGATTATGGTTGATTTTCATTACAGTTGTTCATTTACGGGCCAACACCGAGCTCAAGGAAATGCCAGTATTGATTCATAGGGTGCTGATGCTTCATGTGGGCACTGATGCTTAACAAAATATAACGGAGGGGTTGGAACTTGATGATCTTTAAGGTCCCTTCCAACTCTAACCATTCTATGATTCTATGAAAATATGGCTAATCCTGGTAGTGCCAATATAATTTAAAACTTAATTCAGATTTGCTAATGCCCCAAATGAAGAAAATTGCCAGTTTGGTCAACCTTGGTTGTTATTTCTCCTTCTGTAGAGCTCAAGTGCTATCTTTGCACTGCCAAGAAGTATGAATTAAACCTACCCTTGCCAGTATTTCAGTGAAACACATTGCATGTTCTATCTCGTCCAGATTAGAAATTCTTTCCTTTTAGCTAGCAGTGTTGCTCTAACTCTGATGTCTAAGAATATAAAAATGACATGTTTGTAATGCGAGGTGTCATCTATTATGTTTGGAAGAAGACATTCTGTGGTGGGCAATAAAAACTCATTTACAAGTTGGATCCACACACAGCAGACATCAAGCTAAGTGAAGGTTGGGAATGACTGTTCTGGGTGTAACCTAAATTAATATTCTTCAAACAGCTTAAGAGAGGAAGACAGCTGACAAAGTATGCCAACTAGGACAGATAACAGTCTATAGAAGTGAACTTCTGTGGAACAACCATGGGTTAATAGTTGATGAGATATACTGAAAATTATAGTGGCCAAAAAAGTTTTATTGTGCAAATACTGAGTCCCCAGTTTTCAGTAGAGAAGTACTGGTACTTCTGGTTCCCAGGCTTGCTTTTGTAGGTCTTTCCTGAGGATCAGGCTTCAGATGTGAATAAAAAGAGTTTTCCTTGTTCCAGTTGGATGTTTTTGGTTTTTATTGATCACCCTTGTGATTAATACCTCGCTAACATAAGAACAACTTTCACCAATCAAAAACTTTCCTCTAAAGGGTCAGGTTGTAGCTTTGAATGAACTGCCTGAATGTCAGGGCCATGAGTGTGCTAGTAAGCCTTAACTGGTAGTATTAAGCCTTGACCAACCTCAACTGGGACCTCCATCCACATGCTCTCTACTCATTCATCCAGGAGCTCTTTCAACTTTGACCTGAGCCTTCAGTCCCTGCCTGAGCTGGATCACAGCTGTGCTTGTCCCCAGCTTCCCTGATTTAGTGACTGGCTTTCCTCAAGGGACCCCAAACTGACAAAGGTGATAGCCTTATACCCTGTTTTCTGCATTGACACTGGACCTATGCCATAGCCTTGTTTCTGAGCCACCTCCTGCTGTTCTTCCCAGCTGGACTCCCTCTGCCAGGCTCATCACCTTGACTTGTCCGAGACTGCTGGTGGACCCTGCCTCTATCACCACTCTGCCCTGCTCAGGTCCTGTGGGACTGCGAGCTCATCTGCACTGTGGGGCAGCCCCATTCGAGAAGTTAGCTACTTTGCTGAGCATCTTAAACTCCCACTCATCACTAAAGCAACTGTGGACTGTCACTGGAAACTGAATAGTCAAAAAGTCCACTATGGTTAATTTTCATAGAGTGTTTTGATCTGCGTGGAAAAAGCGCTGCATAAGAGGAAAACATTCTATATTTATCATTTAAATTACCCATTCAAATCAGGTCAGTTATGACTGGAAGTTTTTTCCCTCTGATACCACTACACTATATGAGAAGCAGCTGGTTGCTTCAGTCAGCTTCTTACTCACCAGAGAACAAGACAAAGGGAAAAAGCAGCTAAGGACTCGGCAGGTATGGTTCCCATATTCCTGACCCCATACTCCAGACTCCCAGGCACTCTCCACAGCAGGCTCTGTGCTTCACCAGGTCCCTGGTTGAAAGTGTGCGTGCCTGCAGGCAAAACTGTGTGCTCAGGCACAGCATCCACAGAAATACAACACTGCAGTTTTAGTCCAGAATTCGCTACAGGAATAACATCACAGAGTTTGCAGAACAGAAAAGCTGTCAGGAGGTTCCCACTTGCACTGAGCACAACACAGTGATAAAAAACCTGGTGTATGGAAAATCTAAAGCTGGCCAGGAATAGAAAGTTCATAGAGATAAAGGCTTTTCAAAGAACCATGTAAACAGATCTTTCTGACTGAAATACTTGGATTATGGTTGATTTTCATTACAGTTGTTCATTTACGGGCCAACACCGAGCTCAAGGAAATGCCAGTATTGATTCATAGGGTGCTGATGCTTCATGTGGGCACTGATGCTTAACAAAATATAATGGAGGGGTTGGAACTTGATGATCTTTAAGGTCCCTTCCAACTCTAACCATTCTATGATTCTATGAAAATATGGCTAATCCTGGTAGTGCCAATATAATTTAAAACTTAATTCAGATTTGCTAATGCCCCAAATGAAGAAAATTGCCAGTTTGGTCAACCTTGGTTGTTATTTCTCCTTCTGTAGAGCTCAAGTGCTATCTTTGCACTGCCAAGAAGTATGAATTAAACCTACCCTTGCCAGTATTTCAGTGAAACACATTGCATGTTCTATCTCGTCCAGATTAGAAATTCTTTCCTTTTAGCTAGCAGTGTTGCTCTAACTCTGATGTCTAAGAATATAAAAATGACATGTTTGTAATGCGAGGTGTCATCTATTATGTTTGGAAGAAGACATTCTGTGGTGGGCAATAAAAACTCATTTACAAGTTGGATCCACACACAGCAGACATCAAGCTAAGTGAAGGTTGGGAATGACTGTTCTGGGTGTAACCTAAATTAATATTCTTCAAACAGCTTAAGAGAGGAAGACAGCTGACAAAGTATGCCAACTAGGACAGATAACAGTCTATAGAAGTGAACTTCTGTGGAACAACCATGGGTTAATAGTTGATGAGATATACTGAAAATTATAGTGGCCAAAAAAGTTTTATTGTGCAAATACTGAGTCCCCAGTTTTCAGTAGAGAAGTACTGGTACTTCTGGTTCCCAGGCTTGCTTTTGTAGGTCTTTCCTGAGGATCAGGCTTCAGATGTGAATAAAAAGAGTTTTCCTTGTTCCAGTTGGATGTTTTTGGTTTTTATTGATCACCCTTGTGATTAATACCTCGCTAACATAAGAACAACTTTCACCAATCAAAAACTTTCCTCTAAAGGGTCAGGTTGTAGCTTTGAATGAACTGCCTGAATGTCAGGGCCATGAGTGTGCTAGTAAGCCTTAACTGGTAGTATTAAGCCTTGACCAACCTCAACTGGGACCTCCATCCACATGCTCTCTACTCATTCATCCAGGAGCTCTTTCAACTTTGACCTGAGCCTTCAGTCCCTGCCTGAGCTGGATCACAGCTGTGCTTGTCCCCAGCTTCCCTGATTTAGTGACTGGCTTTCCTCAAGGGACCCCAAACTGACAAAGGTGATAGCCTTATACCCTGTTTTCTGCATTGACACTGGACCTATGCCATAGCCTTGTTTCTGAGCCACCTCCTGCTGTTCTTCCCAGCTGGACTCCCTCTGCCAGGCTCATCACCTTGACTTGTCCGAGACTGCTGGTGGACCCTGCCTCTATCACCACTCTGCCCTGCTCAGGTCCTGTGGGACTGCGAGCTCATCTGCACTGTGGGGCAGCCCCATTCTTGCTGCTCCTTAACACTGAATATCGTGTACAAAATTAGGAAAAAACAAACAAACAAAAACCAAAACCACTCACCAGTCCTATTTTGATGTGGGAATCTATACAGGAAATTATTAATTACACCACATACCAAAAGGAGATTATAACTTCCACTGAATTTCCCCAGAATGTTTCCTTCTCAGCACATGAACGATTCCCAGCCACTCCCAGACACATTGTCAGAAATTTGCCTCCCATAGAACACCAAACACCAAGCGAGACAAGGTCACACCAAAGCAATCAGCACACGGCCTTCCAACACTGCTGCCTTTATGCAGTAAAGAAAGAGCCTGTGCTCTTTTGCAACCCATCTCAGTTCCTGCTAACTCATCACTTCTACAGGAGTTTCGTAGCCACCTCCCACAAGCCTGTGACTTCTCTTTGTTCTGTGTATCTTACCTACTCCTTTCCTGCAGATACACAAGTTGAGCAATGTTAATTAGGCTGTTCCAAAATAAATCGCTTCCAGTCTGTTCTAAGCCTGGATGTTCACCGGAGTTGTGCAAGAGCGTAAGGACTTACATAATTAATATCTTTATCCTCTCTATATATTTTAGTTTAATAAAAAATATTCTTTCTCACTATAAGCTTTGCCTCTATAACCAAACAGAAGCCCTTCTACTTAGCCCTGTGGATTACCAGGATTTTGAAGCTTTACTGGAGTTAGGCTAGCTGCATACACTACTCCTACTGCTATCATAAAGAAAAGCTTTAGGGGATCAGCTCAGAAAATTCACAGGAAAAAGATGCACGTTGGTCTTCAGGTGCCTTAGTCATGAGAACCACACAGGAAGCAATGCAGAACAAAGGCATGAGAAAATGTCAGAAGCACAATGCATGTGTCTGTTTTCACCAAATGCAAACTATGGGGCCTAATTTGGCTACAAATAATAAAAAAAAAAAACCAAAAAAAACCAAAACCTTTATTCAGCACCAGTCACAAACTTTAGTTTACCACTCACTTGCGGATTCTTCCAGAGCAGGTGCATGTAAAAGGACAATTCTGTCATGAGAAAGGGAACTGGGTCTCACACCGTACCCGGGTGCCCCTGCGCTCTCAGGCCAGTCACTTTCCCTCTCTGGCTCAGACACGCTGCTTGACACACAAACATCATTGTGCTGCAGTGAATATAAATATAAATATAACATAAACATAGTAATATGTGTTAAATATTCTACTGCCGCTTTGATGATCCTACAACTATTCACATCCAAAGTATTTTTCTCTAACTTATAAAAACAAATTTGTAGTAGTGCATAGTTTTCCTTCCTTTGATAAATAGTTTTCAAGTATTTTTCACTCTTAAGAACATATTAATAAATTCCCTTTGAAAAATAAATTTCTCACATCAACTTTGCATTAGAAGTACACAAGAAAAAATTGAAAGAATTGAATGTGATTGTTACCTTTCACTTTTCCCTATCACTTTTGTAGTTGGTTCACATGGAAATTTCAGAACACCTGCACAGCATTAGCTCTGGAGAGTTGTCGTTGTTGAGACGGACACGACACACACGGAATTATGAGCAAAAGACATGTTTATTGTTAAAACAAGCCCTTTTATATCTTTCTTAAGAATGTGTGTCCATATATAATTGGTTCACTCAAAGACCGACAGTTCATAATTGGATGACTTTTTCTCTGTTCTCGGTTGTAACTTCAATAAGCTTCCTCTGCTTGCAGTCTGGCAGCTCCTTTATCTTGTTTACTTAGCTTTTCTCGGGACTGTCTGGCCTCTTCAAGGATACATGGGTATCTGCTCAAGGTCAATGTTAAACTTGAATTCTGATGCCTCGGACCAGCTGAGGTCTCCCATAGTGAGTCAACAGCATGAAACACAAGCAGAGACTGTGTGACAACCAGCAACATTTCAGCCCCCTGTGAACAGTCCAGTAGTTCCAGCCTCCAGATTGATTTTATGAAGATGTGCACAGTGGTTTGAGCGACACAGGACTAATTTCTCCTCTAATGCTTGGGAAAATGGCACTTTTAGAAGACTCGAGTGTCTGAATTTATGAAAATATTTACTTTAGAGCCAGTTATGGCATGTGGGTTTCAAGGTCTCGATGTTTCTGAGCTAGCCAGGTGCAGGGACGAGGGGTGAGACCTGGGCACTTGACCCAAGCTGGCCAACAGGGTTATGTCACACCATGAAGGTCACAGTCAATGTAAATTAGAAAGCTTGCCGAGGAGTTTTCCCTTCCTTGATGCCTGCAATCCTGAGAACTTCTTGCCCCACTGCTGGACCCCTGAGCCCGTCCCTTTCTTCCGAAGCCATAGCACTGGCAGTGTCTGACATTTGCTGTCCCTGCTGGGAGTGCTCAGCTGCCTGCTGACAGAACGGGCTGAGTACAATCCTCCTATATTTTATATTGGTATCAGGATCAATGTAGGTTTTTTAGCGTTGTTAATGTTAATTATTTAGTCCTATACTATTAAATCTGTTTATATTTCAACCCATGGGTTTCCTTGTTTTTTCCTGATCCCTCTTCCTGGGTTGGGAGGGGTCACCAGGTGACAGAATAACCGTCTAAACGACAACAAATTGTTGTGGGTTCCTCAAACCATAACAGCTGCCAAGAGGGAGCGTCGATCACCAGATACCGCCCAGCTCAGTGTTATTAACAAGGATCAGTCCTCACTGCTGAGGCTCTGGTGGGAGACATTAAAATGCTTTTCAGAAAAAGGATTTTTTTTTTTTTTGGCTTTTCCCCCGTCCCGCGGGTGTTCGCGGACCCAGCGGGCGGCCCTCGCCTGTCCCCCCGCCGCGCTCCAGCCTCTCCTTACCGGTACCGCAACGCTTTGCCCCCCCAGCCTGCCGTCAGACCGGCGGGGGAGAGCGGGGAACCCCGGGGGAGACGGGGGG
>NW_015094510.1:31047631-31084856 GCF_001431845.1 Calidris pugnax
GTGGGAGGGAAGAGGGCACGGCAGCGGTGGAGATGGAGGGGACCCCGTCGGGAAGGAGGACGGGCGGGGACTCCGGAGAGACACCCCCCGGGGGGCGGTGGCCCCGGGCGGGGCGGGACGAGCAGCGGCCGCCTCCGGCGCAGGACGCCGCCCCGCTCCGCCCCGCCCCGCCAGGCAGCGCCCGGCCCGGCGTGCAGTGGCGGTGCGGGCCCGGCGGCTCCTCGGCTGCCATGCGGATCCTCACCGGCCCTCGCTGCGCGCTGGTGCTGCTCCTCCTCTTCGTCCCCGGCTCCCGTGAGTAGCGGCGGCGGGGGGACGGACGGGCCGGGGCGGGCTCGGCGCTGCTGCTCCGCTCCGTTCCTCCGGCACGGCCTCCCTGAGGCGGTGTGAGGGGACGTCCCGCTCCCCGGACCCTGCGGGTGTCCCGGGGCGCGGAGCAGGGACCCGGCCGCCGTCGGGGTCCGGACGGGGAGGGTCGTGGAGGAGCCGGGGAGCGGCGGGGCTGGGCTGGAAGGAGGCGCCTTGCTTGCCCCGCTCCGTGAGGCAGCTCTGGGGCTGTGGAGAGCGGCGTCCCGCAGCCCTGGGGTGCCCGGCTCCGTGAGGCAGCTCTGGGGCTGGGGAGAGCGGCGTCCCGCAGCCCTGGGGGTCACCGCGGCCCTGCTGTTGCGTTCTGTGGCGTTCCTGTCAGGCCCTTGCAGCAAATCCTCTCTTTCGTGGTGGATACACAGCCCCCTGTGCTTCAGCGCCGGCGGGAGAAGGGCAGATTTTGGGGAGGGGAGTCAGGGTCGACGTGCGCCCGAATGCGGTGAGAGATGGAAAACTCTGAGCTGCCGGAGTTGCCTTTTCGGGAGAGTGACCTGCCCGGACGGTGCCCCGCAACGTCCCGCAGAAAAGAAACTGAGAGAAAAGTAGCAAAACTAACCTGCCGTAAACAACGTGGGGGAATAGGGCTCAGTCCAGCGGTGTTCCTGTGCTGGTGCTTAACCTGGTGAAGCGACAGTATAAACTGTACCCCAAAAAAACAGTAAAATGAGGGACACAAACAGCTCTGTAATTGCCCTTCCAAAAACAAGAAGCTTTTTGGAAGAAGTTTAGGGGTAACATGTTCACTGCTTTGCTGAGATCCCTCCATTTTACAGCGATAGGCTGTCGTTTCATTCGATATGAGATTGGCCTGATCTGCCTTTTATCACGCTGTTTCCTGAGCGCATATTCTGGTTTAACTCAGTGTGCAGCCAGTGCTGTCTCCTGGGGCAGGGATGAGCTCATCTAACTTTTAACAGTCAAATATAGTCCTTCCTCTGTATGTGAATTTGTTGTCTAGACCCCATTTATAATAGGTTGAGAGAAGTTGTGCCCTTTTAAGGCTCATTCTAGCATATCTATCGAAGTATCTTTTTTTTTTTTTTTTTTTTTTACTTACTCAGAAACTTCCAGAAACTACTGCTGAGATTTGTGTTGGTTTCAGCAAAAGTTTGCGATTCACTCATGAATGCTGCAGTAGAAAGCGTGACACTCATCAAATACTATGATTTGCAAAAAGTGAAAGTGGCAGTAGATTTGTCCTCATTCCAGTTAAGATTTTTGGGCAGGCTGGTTATTTCAATATAATGCTGCTCTTTTACTCTGCTGGTGTGTCAGTCATAGCAGTGGAAGAAACATCACCAAAAATGTTATGATTTGGGGAAAATCCTTCCCACTATTATGTAAAATCCAGCTGGTTTCCCGACAGCTGAGGGAGTAAGGAGAATCCACGCTCCCTGGCAGGAAGCTGCCCCCCTGCCCTTCCTGCTGTGTTCAGAAAAGCCAGCTAGCAACATCTGCCGAGAGCTCACCTGGCTACAAAACTATTCCCAGTACAAAAAACCAGCAGCAGCCACCAGGCCTGAAAACAGATGTGGCATTTTGATTTCAGTGCATCTCCTTACTTCTTTTAGATTCCTGGGTCACAGCAAAAGGTGGTGTGGTTTTTCAGTCTCAGATTGACCAGGGTTGAGAGTCAGTTACTTAGGTTTGTGTTGTTTTCTTAAGCATCTATGCAGTGGTGTTTATGCTTTCCTTTGCAAGACCCTGAGGTAGTTTCACAATGCTAAGGCATGAGGACCTGTCTAAAACATTGCTGAGATAAGCCTGCCCGGCCTCTGTCTCAGGATGACCTACCTTCTTGGTAGGTCAAGAACACCACTTTGAAAATAGGTACCAAAAGACCTTGTTGAGTCAAAGGGAAAAGAAATACAAAGTTTCCAGATAGCGGGGATTTTAATTTATTGTTTGACAAAACTTCCTGGCAGATGTTACAATAGATTTGGGATCATAGGCTTGGTTTTGGTTTAATCTCCAGAATTTGAGTTTCATCCATTTCAACTGAGAAGAACAAGTATCCTTATGGAGACTGTCTAGGGGATGTTTATATTCATGTTGCAGCTCTAATATCTCTGCTTCAACAGAGATATTATCTGCTTCCAGCACCTCAACTGTTACTCATTTGGGTTGTTCAGAGGTTACCATGCAAGTCAGAGATCTTTCTGATGGACTGCACATAGCCAGTGCCTCTGTAATTTTTGTTTTTTAAACCAACAAAAGTGTAATGGCTTTGGCATAAAACTCTCCTGCTTCCCTGCTGTGCATCAAATTTGAAACAAAAAAGATGCTCAGGCAGAATTTTATATAAGACTTTTGAAATTTCTTCAAAATGAATAGGTAACGTTGTGCTTATGTGAGTTTATATACCAACATCTTGCTGCAACGTGAGGTTGAGTTAGACTAGACACAAAGCCTGTGAGTCCTTAGAAATGTGTTTATCCTCCATGTGAATGCAGGAGTGGGCAAATTGACCTTTGTCACGTGCAATGACCTCAATGAGTGGTGCCACTCATCAGCGTGTGGCTCTTCTACCAGGCTTCATCTACAGAGAACAGTAATTTGGTACATGGTTGAGCCGGAAACTACAGATTCCTATTGTTAAAGGTCCATGGCTATTAATTCCCTGTGGTGATTTTTGCAGGATCTGGCAAAATCAAGCCTGTTTAAAATCTTGTCCTGTTCATTTTTGACAAGTATCAGAGCTCTCTCTGTCTCTCACACCTATCGATGTGTTTAGCACAAGCAGGGATCTTCATCTCCTGTGCCCGAATGCCACTTCTGGAAGCTGGATTCCAGCTATAAAGCTGGAAGAACTGGCCTGATTTTGCTCCTTTGAAAGTTTGGTTAGTCTCCAACTCATGACTTCTTACGCACTAGAGCAACAAAACCACAAGAGCACGCCAAGCAGTGCCATGGTGTTTCACAGGAAGCATGCTTGCCTTCAGATGCACCCCGGGCAGCCACCAGCAGTTATGTTTTCAGCTGCATCTGCGCCTGACCTTAAACAGGAAAACAGATTTGTCTGACAATAAATGTTGTTGATCCCTTTTCTCTCTCCTTTTCCAGTCTGTGGTGCTTTGGTGCATTGTTTGAAGTTGGGTATTTCCTTGGTTGGATTGTGTTTCATTGTGAAAAATGACCACAGAGATCCTTCTTTTTTTTTTTTTCTTTTTGTTTTTCCTTCCCCTCTTTCCTCTGGATCGTGGTGGGAACAAGCATCAGCAGCACAGAGTTTCTCTGCTCAAGATTTCCAGGCCCAACATTGGAGCTAATCCTGTGTCCCAAAGAGCTCTGCCCCTGCAGCTGGCCGCTGGCTTCTCCCCCCTTCCTTCCCCTCCTCACACCTGGCTCCCTGCAGACCTGTAGCCCTTGGCTTCTGCTCCCTGGAGAGGGCCAGACACCCTCACTGTCTGGCTTTGGGCCGGTTGCCCTCTGCTGCCTGTGGTCCCAAATGAGAGTCCCCAGTTGGCGGAGCCATCGCTGCATCCCTTTGCCTTATCCCAGGATGTCCTTCCCACCTCCCTGGTTGAAGTCCCCTGCTGTCCCTGCGACCATACGCCTGGCTTCAAATGGAAACCCACAGTCTGAGGACAGAGAACAGTTTGGGAATAGTGGCATTTTAAGATTTTCTCTCCTGTCCTGTTCACTGCCAGGGGTTCCGATGTGGCACACGCTCATGCAGTACCCCGTAGTAAGATGTGTTTGTGTTCTGGAGCAACTGCTTGTGATGCAAATTAAGAAACTTACCAATGTTTGGGGTTGTTTTGTTTGTATTTTTTTTTAGGGAGGGGAAAAAGAAAAAGGTTGTGTCTTTTAAGCTGGATGAAGTCCTTGCCATCTTTCAAGGTGTGCAGTCCAAGTGGATCTCAACTAGGGCTAATACAGTCCTGTCTGCCCTCCCACCTCTGGTTCCTGCCCCCTTCTTTCATCTAATCCTACAGGGAGCCCATTCTGCTGGTTGAGACAGCAAAAAACATTGTGTGCTGTTGGGGAGGAGGATAATGTCCGTTTTCTGTTCAATCAGATCATTGTTAAATGGGGTGGGACTAGCTCTGATGTAAACGACTGTCTGCAGGATTGAGTCCTTCCTGGGGAAGCGTGGTTCAGCAGTGTCCCATCCTCCTTTGTTTGTTTGCTTTCCCTAAGCACCCTAATTAAACAGTCTAACATGTCTTGCAATATCAGCCTGGATATTGCGTGGTTGAGATACGAGGAGTGGTTTATCATTTCTATCTGCAGACTTCACCATTTGGAGATCTTCACTAACATTTTGTAACTAGTGGGAAAATGGCCTGTCTCTGTGACACTTGGTGAGGGCTGGTTGCTTGCCTTTGGCAGAATGTTGTTATAAGTGATGGAAACTAAACTCTGCAAAGGCAGAATTCAACAACCAGATCCTCTTGTATGCGTGTGAATGCCAGATTTTTCATTCTGTGTATTTATCTCTAAGTTTTACCACGTGTTTGTAGACCAAGCCTGAGAACAGAGTAATCAGGCCTCAATTAGTCGTTAGGGTATGATGATATTTCACCAGAGGTGTGATCCTTCTCTGTCCCACTCCCCACCTGCTGGATGCTCAGTGGATGCCTTAGTGGGACATGCAGTTAGTCCCCAACTAAGCAATGCACCTTCTTAGCGGATCTTACTGACTTATCATGCTGTGCATGGAGGGGCACAGTACACACTCATCCGCCTGCAAAGGCCTTGTAGACCTTATAGAAAAAGATTTGTGTGTGAAGGTCATTTCCTTCTGCTGTAGATGATGTTGGTCACGGGTTATTACTGAAGGAAGGGGCCTGATTTTCGGCCTCTTATTTCTTTTAGTTTCCTTTCCTCTTTAGGAAAAAGAGAACTTGGGATGGTGATGATGGGAAAGATAAAACTGAGGATGGGACGGTTGGGATGGAGTTACAGTTCACTTGATGGTTGGGTAGTGCAAATGCTGTCATTTTTAATGTGCTGAGAGCAGGCCGTTGTGGTACCGTGCTTTTGTATAGTCATTATACCTTACTCCTCTCCATGGTAGGTTAGTCGTTTATCTGCCCAAAGCAAGTGACAGATACTACACTTTTTTTTTTTTTGCTTCTTAGTAATAAAGCACCTAAAGCTATCTTATTATTCTTGTTTTTTTATGTATGAAATGAAGAGTCGAACAACTCCAGCAGTACTACACCCTTTACTACGATTCCAGGCAATGAGTTGCAAGGTAATACTCTCGACATTTCTGTTGCTGTTCCTCGGTGGCATCAAGAAAAGCAATATGTATTACTGTATGCCTTAGGCTGTCCTGTAATATTTTGCCTTTTATTTTATTGAATTGTGAATTGAATTGTGTAGGGCAGGATGGAGGGATTCAGATTGTCTGTTCTAGGACAACTAAAGATATATAACAGGAACTGATGAACAGTACAACACAACTCAATCCTCGTATCCTGAGGTACCCCTGAGCAAAAGAGAGTGGAGAAATAACATGGGAAAATTTTATGTATAGGACTAGAAATACCTGCCAATGTCATTTTACAGTTAAAAAGAGAACCACCAGCTCAAGAAGTCTGCTAGGCTGGACTTCAGTGCTCTTGAGAAAAAGGCAAGGCACTTTTTCGTTTGATTTCTAATGTTAGAATGGATTCTGGGTCCACTGTGCTTGAGCTCATTGCTAAAGTACATGTTTATTTCATAGCGTAATCTCATTTTGACTGCATTAGCAGTACACCTTTAAGCATGTGCCACGTGAAGGGGATATTCCTTGAGCCGTTTTTGCCCTGTACTACTTCACTTATCTCATTTGCTGTTGGCCAACGAGTGGGATGTATAGCCAATACTATGTTCACTCTATCTTCTGTTAATTGCATCACTGACTCACACCCAGATTCCAGGCAGTGTACGTGGCTCCTTTTCACCTGTATGAGCATGCAGTCCACATCCAGATGTGTTCCCAGGGTTGCAGAAGTAAGCACTCGGGGGAAACCCAAAGCTGTTTTCTGGTTATAGTATTAGGCCAGTGTGGGAAAGGTTTAGCCCCAGGCGTATCCGTGGCTTATGCTGGTATAAAAGTCAACATATCCAAGAAAGAATGTGTTTGTAATTGTACAATCATAGACTGTTTCTCGAAGGCAATTAAATAGGCAATTTAAAATTCCAGGTATGTCAGTATAAGGGTTGTGTGTGCAGTATTCAATGGTGGGGCTAATTGGCTATGATTATACCAAGGAAAAGGCAAAGTCATTCCCTCTGTAACTTTTTCCCCTTTTTTCGGTAGGTGCTATGAAGGTGTAAATTTGCTGCATTTGTTCTTAAACCTGAGCTTGCTCGTAACATGTATGCAGTTGCCAAGAGGGTTGACAAAACTGTTTTAGACTAGACTTTTCCAGTTGTGAGGACAGCAGATACAGCAAGGGAAACGTGCTTGCTTCTTGGTTCTGGTAGCTGTGTTGCTGTTCCTGTCATCACTGAGGCTATGCACCTCGTTTTCCAGCCATGCTGAAAAGCGATGGGGCTGCTGCAAGGTGCATGGTGCTCGTAGTGCAGGGGGATGCTGTAAAAGATGAGTTACTTCAGAGAAAAGAATAATCACAGAACAGGCGTACGCAACGGTGCAGAGCGAAGGGAGGGAAGTATGGGCAGTGAAGCTTCCTAGAATGGGAGTCACCAAACAGCCCAGTAGGTCTTTTCCAGGAGGAAGAGACACTTAACCTGTAAAACATTGAAGAGGGATGCAGCAATGAGGACAGAAACGAGAGTGGGAGGGTGCCTGAAAACCCAGAAGTAACATGAGATGAGTAGGAAGAGGAGAGAAGAAAAAGGAGAACTGGAAAAGTAGAAGTTAAAGAAAGGCATGAAGGACAAAACCATTAAGACTGAAACATGGTTTATAATTTAAGTCTTTGGAAACAGGTACATTCTTAGGACACCTTTTTGCATAGAGAGAGCATAAGGCCACAGCAAGATGTTTCACAGGGTATCACTCTGTCCGTACTTGACACGACTACAGTAAGTTCCTACCATGAGCCCAGTTTGTAACAGGGGTGCAGCAAAATGAAAGAAAAGATTGAGGGACAGAAGTGGAACTGAAATAGAGGAATAAAAACTGGAAAGAAAAAAAAAACCCCACAGTGTTTAAGTAGGTCAAGAAAGTCAATGACAGTATAGCTGATATCAGCAAGCAGAATAGAGCGTGACATAGAAGTGAAAGAGAGCAAAAAGAGGAGATGCAAAGAATTCAGATGCCGACCATTTGGGCACTATGCTCTTGCTGCATGGAGATCTGGAAACATTTTGTAGAGAGGTAAAACCATCTGCTTTGAGATGGAATACTCTCTGCTGTATTCCCACTTTTAGCCTGCAGACATAGATAACCCAAGGAGAGTATTGTGTTGTGGGTACTTTAATTATAGTATGTTAAAAAGAAAATTCATAATATTTCTTTTCTTGTTTTGTTTTTTCCTTGAAGGAAGTAGCAGTTCATCTACTTCTACTGTTATATCGTCCACACAATCTACAACCACATCTGCAGCAGGTACGTATCTGTACATTTGTCTATTACTATAAAACTAGAAGCTAGCTACAAACCTACCCCAGATCACAACAAAATCTAAAGAAATAACCATCAAAAGTGGGTTTCTGAGAGAGGCATTATCATTTTAGGGCTGAGAGGCACTGTGTAAAGCAGCTCTGAAATGAAGCTGTGCTATCTTTCAAGTTTAGGTAACATCCTTCATCAGTAGAAGCAATGACATTTGTAGTGCCATTGAAAAACAGGAATCAAAATAAAACTTCAAAGAAAAATTGAAAGAAGTTGGTCTTTTTAATGTTCATTCTTTCTTTCTAAGCAAGCTTTTTCCATTTTCATAGAATAAAGATGAATAGGTTGCTGTGCAAACTATGCATATCTGTTTAATGTTATTTCACAATGAGTAGACTTAGGGTATAATGAAGTCCTGGGGGCTTGAGTTTCAAGAATAAGACTTCATTTCCTTCTAGGTAAGACTCATGGCACCTTATACTATAGAAAATAGTCCTTACAGAGCTCATAGCACAAAACAGTGGAGTTCAAGTGAGACATGAGGGGCAGATCTGGGACAGTCTGTCACAGGTAGTTTTGCGTTGTTCTAGCGCTGCCATCTTTCCTTCACAACTTGGCAAAAGAACTGTAGGTAAGAATGATTTCCCAAGGCAGCAGTGTTGCAGTCATGATGCTATGACATAAGTAACATGTTTACAAAACACAACTTTGTAGAAAGAAGAAATAGGTGTACTAGATCAACTAGTAGAGTTTGGAAGCGGGTATTTAACCTGGGACGCAAACAAACAATTAATCCACATGGATTTGCAGCGTTCCAATTGTTCGCTATGTCAATGTGAGATTACTAAAAAAGGAAATTTAAAAAATGATTTTCTGGAAGAACTCGCACAGGCATATTTCAGCATGTCAGTAAAGACTGGATAAGAATTAATGTAGTACAGTTGTTCACTTGTGTTGCATAGATAAAAAAGGTTGTACGTGAGAGAAGAAAAGCTAGTTCCATGCATGAATTGAGTCCCCCTTGTGCTAAGATCTATGTGAAAGTGGGACAGAAATATTGTGCCTACCCGAAGATAGTTTGTGTATTTGTAGAGGTTTATGCTGACCGTAAGGTCCCAGCTATGTCATTCCATTTCCAGTACAGCTCTCACTTCGTGTCTCTGTAGTCTCCAGATCACTTTTCAGCTACCGCGCTCAGAAGTTGTTTGTTATTTATTTAAGAATAAACTACTCGCTGGGGGGGTTGGGGGTGGGGTGTGTGAAATCTCTGCAAGAACCTTTTGATAGCCAGGAAGTGGTGCAGTTTCTCATTCCACTGCCTGCAGTGTAACCAGTTTAAGCATGTCTCACTTGGAAAGTGTAGGGATTTTTGTAATCACCTTGTTGCCTCAGGGCCTTCCCCATGTGTAAAGCCATTGTTAACCACAGGTGTTTCACCCACCCTCTGCTCCAGCCTTTCACCCTCCACTCCAGCCCAGACTAAGGGTTTCTTGCAGAGGTCTGAGCTTTACTGTGTCTGGATAATAACAGTAAAAAGAGGCCCGAGCCCTTTACTGTTCGACACAGTGCAAACCTAACAGGCAGCTCTGCCTGGCTTCACGTGGTTTATGATTCACATCCTTCTCTTTTTTTTTTTTTTTTTTTTTAAAAAACTCAATACAAAGCTTTGGATATGAAGGTGATACAGTGCAGTCTTGGCAGCCTCACTAACTTTCATGTTGCTCTTCAGTGTCTCCCTATCATTCATCTGGTAGCACATTTGGTTCTTGGCCAGAGGGCAAGACTTCAGTTTCAGAGCAAGACCAAACAAGCATTTGTTTTTTTTTTTTTTTTTTTTTTGTTAGAAACGTCATAGATTTTAAGACAATGTTCATCTCTTTTGATTATCTGTCTCAACCTCTTCAGAATAAAGACAACTGGATATATGTACTTTAATTTTGCTTAAAGTATCTTTTATTGCCTTTTTCCTTTTGATACTTTTCATCACAGAAGCAAGTGTTTCATTCAGTCATTTTCCATGCAAAGGGAGTTATTTATTTTAGGAAGAGCATTCAATAATATTTTTTTTATGTTAGCATGGTGCTTATAGAATTTGAGTTGTGTTCATTATGTCAAATTAGAACACTACGGGAGTAGAGCGTGCTGCTAAGAATTCTTATCTTTGTGCTACACATAGTTTGATTGATGGATATAGCATAGCTACATAATGTTTTAACACAGGTAGCATACAAAGTAAAATACTTGTCTCTCTTAAAAATAAAGCATCATAAACCTGAACTATATTGCGGCATGCATCCTTTTTAAATAATAAAAATTAACTCAGGCAGTCTGGGTTTGCTTAGGGTGATGTTCAATGAAGCCCAGCTGGTCTTTTGGAGAAAAGTAATTAGGGAAATAAAAGATAAAAGGACAGATGTTGCTAGCAAATGTTCTTTCATCTTAACTCTGCTGGTAAAATAGTACAGCTAAGATTTTTCAAAGACACAGGAGAACAGATTGGTGTCCAATTCATGTCAGCTTCCCAAATTCTCCAGCTGCCTCAGCCTCCCACTGATGTTTTGAAATGACTGATGCTAAAGACATCATGAAAGATAAGTCTGTAGGAGATTAACCAGATTTTACTCTTAATATAAATATTACATCACCAAGTGCTGTAATCTTGATAAAGGATTAAAGTAAGAAACAAGATATAATAAAGTACAAAAAAAGGACCGCTAGTAGGAAAGAGAGGGGAAAAAATAATGTGCAGATTTGCTGAAATTCCTCAGGATAGCTGCTTGGATATTTTTTGTGCTGACTCGGGGTTTCTGTAGTGTAATTTAATGCCCATGGAATAAGTACTATCTTTGTTTAACATAATTTAATAATGTTATGCGTGGAACCATTAGCCATTATATTGCTCAGAAACACAAGCCAGTTTGACCCTCAGAAATAATGGCTCAAAAAACCCAAAAAACACAGAAAATTGATTGTTTGACACTTGCATTCAGGTTTGTCTGTCTTTCTTTTTGGTATCTTTTACATTAGGAATGCAGTTACCGAGTGTGGTTTCATGCCATATAACTGTAGATGGTTTCCATATAGACATTTCCTTGTGTATTTCCTACAATGAAGAACCATTTGATATTTATAGATCATTGTGCCTTTGGGGAGTTTATCTGTCAGTATTAAAATGTGCCCTGAATTTTATCTGATGTATTTTACACATGCTTCATAGAGGAACTGAATTTCCTAATTGTAACAAGGTAAGTACATAAATATAGTACTCCAACTGTTCCATCACAATGAATGCTCATTTCAAAGTGTTTCCTAGGGTTATGGCACAATACATTTGTAACAGTTAAAGAACAGGAAAATAAATAACATTTTCTATGAGGACTGTATTGGGCTGTTTCAGTGTCCCAGAAAAGTGTTGTGTAGGCCCGTTGCTTTCTGAATGCTTACATTGACATAGTGTTTGGGGTCTTTTTTTAAGTTTTTGTTGTTCACATCTGTACAGGAAGCAGTGATACCTAAGTCTTAGCATTCTGTGTGTAGCTACTTATGTTTTAAACTACCCTTGCAGGAAGATTATTCCACAGAAGCATTTTTAGATGCTGTATTAAAAATTTAATATCAGGTTTATTGTGGAATTGTGATGAAACTCCCTAATATTCAGTTGTTCTAGTTTCAGACAATTTCAAGAAAACATGGGTAAAATTAGACATTTCAATGTCCATAATGAAAAGCTGTTTCTGGTGTTTAAAATGCACTCGGCTTGTGTGAGGTTATAGAGATAATGCAGAAGATGACAGCTACAAAGGGAGCTTTTTCTCCTTGTAATTCCTTCATGCATAAAAGCTGTGTCCCTCATATTGTCTGCTTAGAGAAATGTTCGTTGCATAACAGGCTCATGTTTCTTCTTAGTTCCTCCTTAGAAAAAGAAGTAATTATTTTTGACATCATTCTAACTGTCTGCCTTCTACTAAGGTTCTAAGGATTTTGCTATAAATATTAATCTCTACTATTCTTGAATTTTGCTTCATGGTATTTTTATTCTGAACAGATCATTATTGCTTTCTGAGGATGGAAGGGGAAGTGTTAAGTAAAAGCAGAGTAAAATTTAAAGACCTTAGGTGTCAATTAAACTTGTGAAACAGCATTCCATTCTTTGTTTTAACCTTGGCAAGACAGCTCACTACTAAATACATGATACAAGCCAGCAGATTTACTTCAGTCAAACTTTTATCACGTGTGGAAAACCTTTTGAACTTCAAGTTTAACATACATATAGAATTCTCTCTGGTAAGTTTAATATTTATGCAGCCTTAGTAAAACCCGTGTTTCATTGAAAAGCAAATTAAAGATTAAGTTATTACAAAAATCAGGGAGGCATTTTCATGCAAAATCAGAAAAGTTACCTGAAAAGTTGGGCTCCTTAAATGGGAAGTTACTCTTGATCCAGCACTTTATCATATTTTAAAATACTGTAAGTTAAACGTGATTCTATGGAATTGGATAATGTGATAAAAAAAAAAAAATTGACCCTTGTAAAAGTTATCAGATGTTATCCAGGTTTTCTTTACAGCTTTTCCTTTAAACCATTTCTGACCTTGAGCCCCAGAAATCAGAAGTTAGGTCTTTCCAAAGGAAAGGCATAGGGGAAGAGTCTGTGCAAGCCTGGATATCCACGCAGCAGCATTCTCATTGTTACTCTGTCATTCTGTTTGGGCATGAGAAATGCTATCTTATTTTCAATGAGTATACACTTTATTATTTTCATGTATTTTTCTGTGTGATATCACAAACAAAAATTTCCCAGGTTTGTCCACGAATACTACTCATCTGACCAGTACCGGGCAGCCCACCACCACTGCGACTACCGCCTTAACAACTGAGTCCACCAAAACCAGCCAGACAACGAGATCCACCACAGCTTCACCAGTCACATCATCACAACCCAATAGTACGGTGGTGACCACTTCCAAGGCTTCTTTCACTTCTGTAACAGGTGAGTTCACATTTCAGGAAGCTCATAGAGGCTTGTATACGTGTTGATGTGTTGTAGAATTGTTAGGTTTTCAGTAATATAACAAAGAAAGAAGGTATTTGTATGCTGAAAAACAAAAATAAGGTGGGGTTTTATTATTAAGTTGGCTGCGATGATGTTGCTCTGGGCACGCCACTTCCTTAAATAAGGCTTCACTTAACCTGAGACACCTGACATATTTAGGGGGGAAAAAAATAAAATAAGTGTGAGTAGTCTGAACCAGCAGCCACCAGCAAGGAGATTACAATGTTAGGAGAAAACCTGGCTTTTGAATACAACTTCTGTATTTGTTCAGCTCTCCCTTCTACAGCTTGCTGGAACTCATCTCTAACACTTCCTTTTTCACCGCTGAGCTGTGGCTCCAAATAGCTCTCCTGGCTTGGGAGCCCTGTTAGCTACATTTATAGCCATGTAATGAATTTTATCCCTAATGGAGGGTAGAGCATGACTATGAATGAGTCACACCATGTGTAAAAGTTGTCAAATACAGTTTGACAGTGCCCTTTAATACAAAAACCACAAGTGTAGAATTCAGCATTTCCTTGCAGTTAGTGGCTCGTTCACACCATTCACGCTTACAAACAGATTGGGGGTTGCTCACGTGTCAGTGAAGCCTTGTCCAGTAGGTAAAGCTGTCATCAGCAGACCTTTTAGTTGGCCACGTAACGCTCCCTGTGGCAAGTACAAACAGAGATGGGCACAGACTGGGTATTTTGGTGGGAGGTTGTAGCAGATAAAACCAGTTTTCACATGGAAATTGCTATGGCTTATCTGAGGTCATGTTATCTATGTCAATATTTGTGTTGGGCTGCAGAGCTGATCTCACTTGGAGATCAGGTGTAATTCCGTGAGATGTACCCTCCATTGCAAGGTGGAGGGTACAATCCCATGAGACAAGGTAAAGCAATCCAAGAGCTCATCACCACCAAAAGTACTTTACTCCCACCGTGTAACGAGGCTGACTGACTTGGTGGTTGTTGTACCCCTCTGCAGGCACACCCACCATCCTCATCTGGCTAAAAGCAACTTCCTTTTCTGCTTGGGTTAATTTCAGGCCATCTTAGGGAGTTAAATTGGCTCATGGAGGGTATGAAAAACACTAGAACTGGCCTAAGAAGGGCAGGAGCTGCAGGGGGGAAAAGGGAAGGGGAAAGATGGAGGTGGGGAGGAGAAGGGGCAGTCAGTCTTGCAGAGACAGCAACTAGTTGGATCAGCTGCTCCTTTGTCACCAGAATCTGGCACTTAAAAACGGAACTCTTAAGTTTCAGTGTGCTTGGCTGGTATCTTCCCAGTTGATTTTATGTTAAATTTGTCTACTTGGTTTTTTAGGTGACAGGTCAATAGTGAGGGCAGGATATAGAGGAGTCCCTCAAAGTGCAATGTTGCAAGCTCTGTAAAAAGTGCCTTTTGTTTTCTTCTTTTCAGCCACATCAAAATCTGAGGCTGTTGTAGCCAAAACCTCCAGATTTGATGTGGGCAGTTTTGTAGGTGGCATTGTGCTGACACTTGGAGTCCTAGTTATTCTCTACATTGGATGCAAAACCTATCATTCTAGAAGAGGCATTCAGTACAGAACCATGTAAGTTCCCAAGGGATTGTCCCTTGTCAGTGTATTACTTTCTTGAGGGGAAAAAGGACAAACAAAACCAATGATATATACATTTGTTTAATGTACATTATATTAATATCATTAAGAGATTTAACTGTGATATTTTGTCTTTCACCACTTCAGCTATTTTTCATTATTATTATGTCTCTCTTCTGTGTGGGTTTTTATTCAGATCTATTATATAAAATCATTTTGTTGTTTTTTGTTTTTTTTTCCAAAGGATCCTTGTCCTCTAGCTATTCTATGAATAGCAAATGTTTCCTTGAAATGGTTGCTGTAATTGGCAAGACTTCTGGTTCCTCTCATGCTTTCTCCTAGACTCTCTATTTGTCTCCTCACTCTTTGGTATTTTCCTTCCCCTTAATATTATTTTTTTTGTAGTAGCTCTATTTTATATTACCTATATGACACCTTGTGGGAACTGTTAACATCTCTCCTTTGTATCACACTTTGTGTACCTTTAAGTCTAGTTTGAGCAGGCAGTTTTAAAGCCAGATACCTAATGTTCCACATTGTTAAACCACCACAGTTGAATTGATTTGTTTATTTACTGTCACAGAAAACATTCAAAGGCAATATGGCCATTATTCACATTTTTAAAAGCATGATATTTAATTGTCAGCTCAGACTTTTGCCCCACCTTGCAATACAGGCAGGCCAACTGGTTGGTTTCTAATATTTCGTTTTCTGTGTTATCTTGTTCTCAACTCCAGAAACCTGTCCATGACATCGTATGCAATGAACCTGCTTTAAGGACTTTTCACAAGTCCATGAAATGAGAAGTAGCATTCATTTAACCAAATACAGGCATCTGCATCTAAATTAGTCATTTCATATCATTCTTATTACCCTAAAGTAGGATAAATCTGTCAGATGAGTCAGCCTATCCATATGGTTTTGTGTTCACTGACTGTGAGGGCAGCGAAGAGTCTTAGGTAGAGCAGTCAGTGCTGTGGGTACAACACTGCACAGGCTGCATCCCACCAAAAAGTCACTTGTTTAACTCTTTGTACACCAGTGACTTTCAACCTCCCTTGAGCTGCAGGCTGCTGGTGTTTTCCCTGTGGAGTGTAGGTGCTCTACAGCAAATCCAAAGCTATTGAGAATATGCTTGCTTTTCTTGGTTATCTTTTCAAGACCCTTTAGAAGTTGTCTGTAGGCTTCAGACAGTCTGTAGACTACAAGCTGAAAAACACTGATTTAAACAGATTCTCTGCCACCAATTTCTTCCAGGCAACCGGTCTCCTTTATGACACCAGATTGTGGGACAGGAGGTAGTAGGTCCAGTCTTTCTTGAGTGTGTTTATTCTTTGTGGAGCTACTTTTTTCCTCTCCTTTCTGAGAGCACAGAACACATCAGAAATCTATGATTTTTGACTTATCTTGTGTCTCACCCCTTTTGTAGTGAATAGTTCAATCAAAATTGTACCATCCCATTTACCATTTATACTCAGCTCTACTCAGTTTTCTTCCAGACTTCCCTCCTTGTCCCCCGTTTACTTTAAGAACTGGGAATTCTTAAAATTAGATTGCTTTTCTTTTTCCTATCCAGTATCATCAATGTAAGTTGAGAAGCTTAAGTGAGGTGATGTCATTAGACTTGTTGGGATGCTAGTGTTTAGGCCCTGTGTTTTCTCCCCATCTTGACTCCTGCTTGCAGGTCATGGAATTCAACAAGTTCTTGCTGCACATGTTTACCCACAGTAGCATTTGAACAGACATTGTAGAATTCAGATTCAACAGTGTCTTTAAAACAAAGGAAACCTGTCACTGAGCTTCTGAACTGGCTTTGGTTACCTGTTACTACTGCATATAGAAAAGATAGATAGAGTAAAAATGGCTGAGCAACAACTCATCTAAAAAATATGTACGTGAATTAAATGTGAAAGCCAAAATGTTAATAAGGGTAATAAAGCTGGAGGAGTGTTGACAAAATGAAATTCTTAATTCCAGGCTCAGCTCAGGGAAGAGTGTAACTCCCAAATCAACGTGCCATTAGCCCTTCCCAACAAGATGCTCTCTGTTGACAAAATAACCTTCTCAGCAGCAGCTGGATGGCTGTTTCTCATGTTGACTGTTCCTTGTACTGCAGAAGATTAATTACTGTGTTTCTATTACAGTGATGAACATGATGCCATCATTTAAAGAGACCTCAGGGAAGACATCCTGTCGCAGCTGTTGTAACTCACTGCTGAAAGAGTTCCTTTCGTTAAGATGATCAGTCTCTAAACCTGTCCTGGGCGTGATCCTGCAAAATGTTGAGAAGCTCTTTAAAAATCCTGTTTTTTTTGCATTTGCTTTTATAAGAAGAAGAACTCAGCACTTCATAGAGACAGCATTTTCTTTTTCCAGCATTTGTAACTAAATTTAAAAAAACCACACATTGAGTAATATTAAGGTACACACACAAGTCTCTCAAATAGCTAATTACTAGCACAGTGGATTGCATCATTGGAATTCTAAGTTCAGTTATTTCTTACATACTGCATAAATCCAGTATGTTCCCAAATGGATTCAGTAGGTTAAATAGGATAGCTTTGAGACCAAGCATAGGTTTTTACAAGTAAAATGGTTTGGTTTTTTCCCAATATTTTATATTAAATTGTATTTATTTTTAAGTTTGGTGTGAACTTTAGTTTAGAAATTTTGGATTGTGAACAATTCAGCTATTTTTTTATTAGGCTATAAAGGGACATGGCTTGCTAACTGCATAGAAGGTGATAATTTGTACTTTAAACTTCAGTCATTAGCTCACCAGTGACCTGCAGAGACTTTCCTTAACAGGAAACAGGCTCTGCAGTGGGACCAGCCGCAGGAAGCACGGACAGACTGGCCGTACCCATCCACAACCCTTTTCTCTAAATGGCTCCTTAAAAGAGAACAGACTGTGCCATCCATAGCTTCTTTCTTCTCGCATGTCCTAATGAAGCATGTGCAATTGAAGGCAAAATAAAAATGGAAAAAAGTAATTGTACCATCATATGAAAATTGCTTCTAAAAATTGGCTTTTAAGTTGAGTGTAGCAATTGCTTCACTCTTGGGTTTTATTATTATGAAGTTTTATGTTTTAGTAGCATTTGATAAACATTGAAACTTAAGCAGAGAACTGGAAAACCTGTAAGATAACATTTTAGAAGAATATAATCTGCATTTTTACGATTTTCAGAAATTGGTACTGCTACACACATGTACCAAGGTCTGGTCAAAAGTCCACTGAAGGCAACGTGGCACCTCTCAGAAGACCTTTAGATGAAGGCCCAAATACCCTGGGGGCCCTGTGGGAGATGACTGATGCTGCTTCCATGTCACTTCTGCGGTCACTCTGAGGTAACCCTGCTGTCCTCAGCAGATGGGCTCCCCACTGACACTGGTGTAAGGAAACCAGAGCAAGGACCAAGAAACGCAGGCCTGCATCTCCTGGTGTCACTGAGTACTCCTCCAGCCCTGCTCAGGCTCCACGTGTAGACCTCTACCTCCTGGAGAGGGTTGCTGTGGTGGGACTTGACCACTGGCACCAGTCCACCATTCGGGGTGCAGGCAGGGGGTGGTGACAGCCACCCCAGTCTGTCAGGGGGCTGGGGCACAAGGCATCGGGGGAAATAAGACTTCAGCTCTGGCACAGCTTAAATTTTTTTTGGTTGAGCAATAGTTTCTTCTGACAGGCAAGGTTAAAGTGACCATTTGGAGTATTTTTCCTCTTTCCCAGGGAGCAGTAATCCTGTTGTGTCTGAGGCACAGCCGCCTCCAGCAAACCGTGGCTAATGAGGAGCCTTAATGGCACCAGCCCCACACCTGGAATGCGGGTAGTGGGGCTGCCTTGGTTCTCACTGAGATTGAGGTACAGGGGGAAGAGTGATTTGAAGTAACTTTTGTGACTGTTCGGTGGAAAACTTCCAGTTTTGACTTGAAGAGTTTAGAAACGGCTCTTCCCCAGAACTGCAGTACCTTACTTTGTGGAAATTAAGACAATTTAGTCCAACTCAGATACTGGGATTGTCTCACCTCTGTTGTACAGATGAATAAATAAAATGAAATCTTTGGAGTTACTATATTGATTTCAGTTGGATTTTTATTTTACTAGACAGTTTCATAATTCCCTCAACCCTTTCCACAGCCATTGGATAAGAAGTGTTCAGTGTATATATATATTTGTACTTTTCAATGGCAGAATACCAGAGCTAGTGCTCTTTTTCCCAGCTCAATCATTTGTACTGTTATTTTGTAATCTCATTACTAGCATAGAGGAAAATATGTGCTTAAGATTTCAGATGAGCCAGTGCAAATATACAACCTTTCAGGTGGTCAGATACCAGACAAAGTAATGTGCAACTGATAAATCTTACCCTCGGAAAGTAAATGTGAAGTTTAAGGTAAGTGGGAGGCAGCAGTTCATAGTTCTGTCTTGCTTAGGAGTCCCTCTGGTGGCACATCACCGAACTGCATTTACACTGCCATGTTCTAAGCCCATCACCAGCACTCACACAACCCCTATACTCATTTTTAATCCTTAATATTCATGTGTTTGTGTGCTTAAAATATATTTCACTTAATGCTACAGGCTTGAGAAGTCATCCAATGGCTAGAGAACATCACTACCTTAGGTCAGATATCAGTAATAGTACTTTAGCCCTTCAAACACATCAAGATCATAGTTTGAGTTGGAAGGTACCTTTAAAGGTCATCTATTCCAACTCCCCTGCCATGAGCAGGGACATCTTCAACTCGATCAGGTTGCTCAGATCCCCCTCCAACCTAAGCTTGAATGTTTCAAGGGATGGCACTGCTACTGCCTCTCTGGGCTACGTGTTCCAGTGTTTCACTACCCTCACTGTAAGGAAACTTCTTCCTTCTCTCTGGTCTAAGCTTTCCTCTTCTAATTTAAAACCATTACCCCTTGTCCTATTGCAATAGGCCCTGCTAAAAAGTTTGTCCCCATCTTTTCTGTAGGCCCCTTTAAGCACTGAAAGGCCACAGTAAGGTCTCTCTGAAGCCTTCTCTTCTCCAGGCTGGACAACCCCAACTCTCTCAGCCTGTCCTCCCAGGAGAGGTGGTCCAGCCCTCTGGTCATTTTTGTGGCCCTACTCTGGAGCTGCTCCAACCCACTGTCCTGAGGGCCCCGGAGCTGGATGCAGAACCATAGGTGGGGTCTTATAAGAGTGGACAAGTGGGGTAGACTCACCTCCCTTGACCTGCTGGCCACGCTTCTTTTGCTGTGGCTGGCTTTCTGGGCTGCAAGTGCACGTTGTCAGCTCATGTCCAGCTTTTCACCCATCAGCATGCTGACGTCCTACTCCTACCAAGGGCTGTGATTTTGTGGGTTTTTTTTTCAAAAATTCCCCAATCCCAAACTGTCAGGGCTTGAGGTAAAACAGAAACAATTTTCTTTTCAGTAATTTTACTTTTCAGTTAAGCCTCTTCTAACTCTCTGAAATTAATGGCCTACTTTTTTCAAACAGCTTCCACTTCTAGTAGATAAGACCTGATGTTTGTCGTTCATGCCAAGGAATGGTTCGCAGAGAGGCTCTCACTTAGACTTGTTTCCATAACAACCAAGCTCAGCTCACTTTGGAGGGTCTGAAACAGAAAAGCGTAGAGGGGTCCCACCTGTGGGGAGGAGCAGACAGGACAGGTGACCAAAAACTGACCGACAGGGTATTCCATCCCAACTGCCCCATGCTCAGTATGAAACCTGAGGGACCAAAGGGTCTGTTCTCTCTCCAGTGGTCAGCATCCGAGGAGGACCCTGTCTGTTTGCCTGCCCTTGATTCTGATCCATGTGGTACGGACTCCAGTTCCCACCTGGCACTGTGTCCAATCTGGGACTTTTCCCAGTGCCTGCCAATGACATGATCATCCAGGGAGCTCGATATGGTTTTGAATATACTGTATATATTTCATTTTTTTTTTCTGATATTGTTATCTTTTCTTTCTATTATTTCATTAGTTTAGTTTCTTTTCAACTCACAAGTCTCTCTCATTCTTCTCTCAGGTGGGAGGGAAGTTAGAGAGCATCTGCCATTCGATGTAGCGGCCAGCTCAGCCCCAAACACAACACAAACACACCAACTCCAACGCAACCCACACTCATTCCCAGGAAGTGCAATATGTTGCTTAATCTGCCATTTACTCCTAAACGTGGTATAATTACGCTGAGATCTTCTGCAGGGAGCCAGGGTATAACACTGGTGCAATGAAAGTAACCAGAACTCCAGCGAGCTGGGACCTACTTGTTTAAGTCTGGTATATGAAGGCCATCAAAGAGTAACCTGTAACTGCTTTTATGTTGTCCACAATGCTCTTCCCACCTGTATTTGATGAAATATTGCACCCTCGCTGATACCACTTCTTGGAGGTTGGATTCAAACCCCTCCCAGAGCAAGAGACAACTGCACTTGGTGCCCCCTAACTGGGATCTGCTGTAGGGCAGATGTGGACCAACTGTATGACCACACCTGGGGCCTGCAGCATTCTGCCTTCCTCCCACACGTCTTTCCTTTTCATGCAACTCACCTTTCACCTGTATTCTACTACCAAGTCATTGCCCATCCAGCTTGATTGCTTTAATGGGGCCTGGTGTTAGCAGCTTCAAAGCAGGCCAGAAATGCTGCAGTGCTGTATTTTTTTATTAAAAAAAAAAAGCAAAAAGCTATTAAAGCACAATAATAGTATTGTGATAATACACAGTAACTTAAGCAGTATCCCTTTGCAAATCTACTTTCATACCTTTCCTTTTTGTTCTGAGACTGTTAAAGCTCTTACGTATTCATGCCACACTATTTTTGCCTTGAAGACATCCATAACATTCCTAACATGCTTTACTGAAAAAATATAAGCAACAAAATGACAATATTGCCAAAAGCAAAATGGAACAGCAGAGACTGAAAACTGCCCAGAGAACTCCAGAGGTTGGAAGCAGAAAGAATGAGAATGGAGCCGTGCAGAATGTAACCACGTTCTCTATCCGGCACTGAAGGAGCCCCGATGGGTGTGTGACCGAGAGAGCACCTCACAAAACAGGACAGTTAAATGAATTTAGGAATCTGCGTTTGACAGGTCTCACAAACAGCAGAGATGCAGGGACTGCCAGTTCCTGGTGTTGATCCTGTGGTGTCTGGGCTTTAGCTTGCATTAGAATTCAGTGTTTGCCTCACTATAAAAATACTGCTTTGAAGATTGGATTGATGTTTGATATTATCCCTAAGTGTCAGGACATCCCTATACTTCAAAACATCCAAGTTAGCAACTGTGAAAATTGAAAGAATATAAGGAACTCCAAGTTCTGGAGGCTCTTAAATGTCCTTTTAGAATATCATGACGAAATACATTCTCACTCTGATACTCAAAATTTTGAGTTTGTCTAATGTCTGTTCTGACCCTTTCTACATCAAATTTAAAGCAGTTTGGAAACCAAGGTGTTGCACCTGATCAGCACTGAGGTCATGGGTCTTCTGAGGTGTTAGAAGCAAACCTGTGTAACTCAGTTTCCTTGACAGGGTTCAGAAACAAAAGCAACGAATGTCTGAACAAATGGGTACTTTCCTCTTTTGATTGTTGAATATATGTCTTGATCTTTTCTAAAGACTTTATTCTTCCCTTAGAATTGAAACTATCTTCCACTGGGCAAATCACAACCCTAATTAATATCCCATACTCCCTAAGTACTGACTACTTCACTTCTCTAGCTGCCAAAGGAATAGACCATCAGTAAGTGAAATTATACGGGCACAAAAGAGATGTTTTTTCTGACCAACTCTACACATGAGCTTAAAAACCTCTGGCAAGTTCTCCAGCTTTTCCCTAACAAAACAAACAAAAAAAACCCAAAAAAACTACAACAACAAAAAAAACATCCACAAAAAAACCTCACCAGTGAAAGCTGCTGCTGGGACATCGCTTATTGTGCAATTTCCTGTTATGTTCCAGCACATTTTGATCTCTTAAAAGAGAAAAAAAAAAAAAAACCAAAAAAACTCACCTCCTCTTTTTCTGAAAGTAGCACAGCAGGATCTGCCGTTTGGAGCTCTGCTCTTCCTTGCGCAGGGTGAGTGCGATGCCCCAGGCTCTCAGGCTGGAAGGGGTCCATGCCAGCAGCCACCAGTGAGGAAGCTGGGCTTCCTGGGAAGCTGGGAGCATCAGTAACTGTTGTGGTCACATGCTCCATTAAAAACAGAAACAAAGGAGTGGTGATTTCCCATGGTCTCAGGAAGTTTACTCCCTGCAGGAGTAACCTCTGGAGCAAGAGTGACAACCATTGCACAATCACACACACTAAGGAGTTCAACAGAACAGAGAATTCCTCTGTGTCCAGGTCTCCCACCCGAGTTGGCTCACTTTGGGAATAACTAACAGCAAGAAAACTGAATTTGCAAGTCCAGGCCACATGCAAGATTAAACGATGCCGTGTGCGCTGGCCTCACGACACTACAATTGCCACAACACAGAATTAAAGGCAAATGAATACACTTTTTACAATTCCATGTGCTTCTCTTCTCCAGATGTCTTAGGAGGAATATAGCAAAGAACCAAGTTCTGAGAGCACAGCACTATGGAGTTACTAAAGAGGTCAGTCACAAAAAGCAGCAAGATAAAGATTATTCTTTTTTTATATCATGCTAATGGAGTTCCTAGGTATTTCATACATGGCCATCCATCTCAGCAGGCAAGAGCTCTGTGACACTCTGACCACTTGTGGACAAAGGACAGCCTGCTGTCTTCTATTTGAAGCACGCTGGACTTCTGGGTCAATGCTCAACAGCAAACAGCAAAGATACACATTCAGTTCAAAAAAATGACACACACACACAAAAAAAAAAGCCATGCAGGAAACTGCTAAATAATTATAATAAAGCTTCACAAAACATACAGCTGGTACTTGGGAAGCCACTCTGTCTTGCAGTATCACAAACCAGTACCAGAAATGGCAGCTGCTCCAAGCTATGTCCTTTACACATGTGATAAGCTTCATTCAAGTAAAGAAACCACTCATTTCTAGAAGCTGGGCATATTGCCTGCTGTCTTCATCTGTCAGCAACTCTGACCCCTGAACTCCAGGGGTACCAAAGTTTCCTTCCTCTCCCCACCCAAGCCACACAGACACGGCCTGCCAGCTCAAGACAAGCTCTGGAGCTGGAATGCTGAGGGCTGAGAACTTGAGCTGCTTGATCAGCAGAGCCGCGCAGGAAACTGGAGGCAGAGGGGTGTTTATTGCTGATTAACCCAGTCAAAGCTCTGGAAAACGCTTTCAAAAAAGGAAGTGGAGACAGAACAAAGTGCAAACACGATCAGCTGGTTCGTAAGGAACCAAAGTCACTTGATTCTCTCCAAACAAATCACAACACTGCTTTCTTCACAGTTTAACATTTTGCTAGGCTTCTGCTTGCAATGTGCTACAGTGACTGCTTCTATTGTAGCTCCTTGGAATAGTGCTAGTGAGAGTGTAACTGCTCACCTGTACAGCACTACAGATCAGGGCAACCACAAGCATTAGAGTGGGGAGTAGGAAAACCATAACCTAGATTAGTCTTCCTGCCAAAACTAGGTCAAAGAATTTTACCCAGTAGTTTCTAGATCGAGTTCTTCCACTTCTCAGAAAGCGGTTCAGGTGCCTCGATGCACGGAGCCCAGGACGTTCAGAACACTCAACAGCCAGAGCCAACAGATTTGTGCAGGTCTCGAGATATCCTCAGGCATCACAAATTACACCTGAATCACTCCATTTTTAAAGCCCTGTATATCCTGTCGTCTGTTCTATACATAGTAACTGCGGTGTTTGAAAAACTCTGAGCCCACAGGATTCTAAAGAAAAATGCATTGTTTAAAAAGTCTGCCTGCTTCTGTGTTGCTACTGTGTTTTTCCCTGTCCTCTTCCCTGTTCAGAAATAGGGCTTTCATACTCACAGTTCCACACTCTTCAGGTGAGCATGATCTCTCCAGCTCCCCCTGCAGAGTCCTCTTAATCAGTAGAAAGTATATTTGGTTCTAATATGACTAATTTCTGGGTCTGAACATCAAATTTCAAGTCATTTGCTTCATTTCTTAACAAGCTTTCATAGTCTTTGACAACTACTTCAGTTGCTGTACAAGACGAAAAAGCCTTTAGAAACATCTCAAAACCTAGAGAAGTAAAAGTATGTTAATCAAAGCTGTTTAAAACTACATGCTGTGTTTGAAACATTCATGCTTTTAATGTCAAAATTAAAGGGGAGATACGTACATGTAATAAATGAGCAAGAGTCTGCATTCAAAGGAATTATGGCAAGCCAACCTACAGTTAAAAGTTCAATTCTATGACAGTTAAAGAATCCTGTGCACTGCAAGGAACATACACCAAAGCATTAACCTTATGGTGCCAGCTAATGCAAAGCCTTAAACAGTGTCGCAGAGATTACGGAAGAGTAGATGAAACCAAACATCAGTGATGCTGAATTCACGCTAAAAATGTTTAAGAACAAACCAGTACAGACTCTTACACCCCTCCCCTAAACATCCAGGACAGCAAAGTAACAATTCTTCAAAATTAGTATCTCCAGCATTATTTTGAAAGCAGCTCCAGCTGCTTGGTGCTGCTTGGAAACACAGAGCAAAATCAAACACAGTAACTGAAATGTATTTGTATCTTCCTTTGCACAACTGCCCACACTAAATGTAGTGATGATTACTGCTGACGGAAATATCCTGAATCTGCAAACAAGTCAGCCTCAATCACATAATTCACAAATAAAAGTACGTCTGGGCCCTTTTGAGCTGGCCAAAACCTCCACAAACTGTTTAAATTCCAAACTCAGTGGACAGATCTCTCAAACTGGCAGGTGGAGACCCAGAGGTTTCTTTCACAGACTCAGAGGGGGACTTTTATTAAATTACAACTCAGATGTACACAGACACCAAATGTACAGCATCTGTAAGTACGAATGGAAATGTATTTGCTCGTGACAAACACTTCCCCCACTTAACACAAGCCTTGCTCCAAACACCAGGCAACTGTTACACAGGGTAAGTCACTGTCAGTCACCAGTTACTCAGCCCACACAAGTTCTTTTTAATCTATACACTTTACTACTTTTATATACATGGGGTGCTCTCTTTTAGAGGAGCTAAGACACGTAGAGCTAAAGCCACATATGAAGTCACGAAAGCTGGTTACATCCACACAACTTGCAAACACTGGCATCCTCAAACTTTGAAGAAATGGTATTTTCACCTCAAACTACAGAGCGTAAGACACCCAAGTATTGTTAAAAACACCTCATTGCTGTCAGGTCTGCAGATTGAGAGGTCTGCACTTGGGCATTAAGGTATGACTGAAGGTGACTGACTTAACAACTAGAGCCAGACAAACTGGCACCATCACTGCAGGATCTGGTGCTGTTACCCTGGCCCTATTCTTCCACTGCTTGTCATGAAATCCTCGTGAAACACCCATGAACACTTCCCCTCTGTAGATATCTTCTACAGAAGTCTCAGGATACAAAGCTGGAAAGGGTGAAGTGAGAGTCAACCTGTAAGGAAACAGAAATCCCTGGACTACCAGCCTACAAAACAAGACCCTAGAGGGGACTGCAAGACCCTAGTATTTAGTTGCACAGTCACTGTAAAGTTCCAAACACAGAAAACAGCTTTTGCGTTTTAATCCCTAGCATAAAGGGGTAAATGCACAAGCTGGAACACAGGAAGTTCCCTTCAAATATGAGGAAAAACTTCTTTATGGTGAGGGTGACAGAGCCCTGGAAGAGGCTGCCCAGGGAGGTCGTGGAGTCCCCTTCTCTGGAGATTTTCAAGACCCACCTGGATGCAGTCCTGAGTAATGTGCTCTGGGCAATCCTGCTTAGCAGGGAAGTTGGACCAGATGATCTCTAGAGGTGCCTTCCAACTCTGTCAAATCCATGAGTCCATGAATAAAGGCTATATTGCTGTATAGCTACCTTCTGCCTCATCTCCAAGGTCATGAGGACCATTCCTGACCAGGATTTCTACCCTTCCAAAAAAATCAACATAGAAGAATATACCAGATGCTGTTTAGGTTCTTGCAGGAGTTGGTTTGTTTATGAATAAGGAATTGCCAGAGGCAATCACAAAGCATCAGAGAAACTCACTTCCCTGTTCAAAAATTAACATAAGACACACAAAATTAAGTTCTATTGTACTTTTGTGGGCAAACAATGAACCCCAAACTATTGTCTGGAAAAAGCATTCTAGTCAATGCAATCTACAGAGAAAAGCCAACAATGAGAACAGAGTAAACAAGCACTCATTTGAGAAGTAGAAATATTTTAATTCAGTCTTCATATAAACTATATTTAACACACATTACACAAGTATATAAGCATGACCAAAACATAAAAAAAAGTCCTGCTCAACAGTTAGTCCCTTTTCTCCTCAATCCACAAAAAGCCAAAACAGAACTAGAGCAGTAGCTGAGGTTAGTTCATTTTAATTATTAATAAACAGCAATCAATGTATTTTCTCACATCCACATGGAGGAAACTCATGAGAAGAGTTATGTCAGGCTCCATTTTAGGAACTCAACCAGAAAGGTTTTTTATTCCAAGTGACACAAGAGCATACCAGTAAAACAGCCTTCCTTACTCAGAATAGAAAGCTACAAAAACCTCACCTTAGTATTGAGCTAGTCTGATGACCAGAAGAGTCTTTGCAAGGAAGGCTTCATATATTCATAATGTTGGTACAGTTTACTATTACATAACTGTGTTAAGTAACTGATTAATCATCTTCTGTACCAATTTTCCATTCTTAAGACACTGCTGGCTTAAACTTCAGCAGTTGGAAGATGACAGGAACAAAGACGTTGTGCAAGTTTCCCTCCTTACGAAAGAAATGTACGAACTGTACCCTTTATTGTCCCCCTGCAAATAGGGCATTTTCTAAGGGACGGAGCACATTCCTTGCATACCACTAAGTGGCCACATGGAATAAAAACAATAGAAACTTCTCTGTCCATGCAAACTTTACATGTTCTTTCCTCTTGCAATCTTCTTAATTGTTCTTCCATAGGTAAACCTGGAAAAAAAATATTTAAGAAGCCTGAATATATGTGCATTGTCATTAGAGTACAGCTCTGTTCCATTTCACCCTTTATTTCCCTATCTGTATTCACTAAATATAGATGGCAATGAAAAAATAAGTACATTTTCCAGAGGTCAGAAAGTGGCATGCAAGAACTAGTCTGTGCTTTTCACTTCCACAAGACAACAAACGGCCCAGGGGTTGGAGGCCAACTGTGGTTCTTGAGAACAACCAATGTTTACATTTTCACAAATGCTATACTTTTCTTGCTTGGCTGTTAAATGCACAGAGCACAGCCTGAGCCATGGAAGTGAGCTATATTCAGGCTTGTATGCTTTTCTGCAGTCTTAAACTACAGGACTAAGAACCAGAGCAAACTCAATCCCACGTCTGACAAGTTTTTATCTACCCAACTGTTGGTCAAGCTAGATCTTAGGACACCCCTAACCCACTCTGAAGAAGTAGAGCTGATGACACCTGCTGTGAGATGCTAACCTACTATTCACTGTCTAGTCTTTACTGAATGCCTGAATGAGATCAAGTCCAGCATGTGCCCGAATTGTCAGGCTCCAGAAAGCTCTACCTCCTGTGGTGCATAAGCACATGTAAGGCACAGGACATAGCTTAGAGCAGATAGACTTGCTTGCAAGTTTGAGCATGAACTTAACTTTTTCTGGTAAATCCATTTTACCAAAGCAGAATTAGGGAGAACATAAAGCCTAAAACTTCTTTCTTAACCAAAGTAATTTTCTTTTTTATGATGTTAGCTGTTTATCCCACAATAACATTTAAGGTAAGAAAGTAGAGTTTAAGGTACCTGAAACATCTTCTGTGGGAACATATTTCATGTTCTTCTCCACTAAAATAAGAGAAAAAAAATCCTAATTATTTGACTAATCTATATTCAAACAGCATCTGAATATTTTTTTTATCTTTAGGTTGCTATGGCAGCACTGGTTAGACTCTTATAAACTTACATCCTTTAAAAAAAAAAAAAAAAAACACAAAGCCTAAAACTTCTTTCTTAACCAAAGTAATTTTCTTTTTTATGATGTTAGCTGTTTATCCCACAATAACATTTAAGGTAAGAAAGTAGAGTTTAAGGTACCTGAAACATCTTCTGTGGGAACATATTTCATGTTCTTCTCCACTAAAATAAGAGAAAAAAAATCCTAATTATTTGACTAATCTATATTCAAACAGCATCTGAATATTTTTTTTATCTTTAGGTTGCTATGGCAGCACTGGTTAGACTCTTATAAACTTACATCCTTTAAAAAAAAAAAAAAAACACACACAAAAACCAGACATACCAAATAAATCTTTGTACAGTACAGGGTCACAATCTCGTAGACAGTTTCTGAATATGCTGGCTGCTTCATTCCCTTTCACTAGGACGGTATCTATCAGTTCCCTTGCTTGCAGTGGTGTCTGAGTCTTTTGCTTAATTACATCATGCTCAAGTTCCGTTATAACTTTAGCTGATAGTAAACTCCCCAGGATTGGAAGTACACATGTTAGACGCTGGAATAAAGCCATTCGATTCTTCCGGATTAAGGACAAATCATCTGGAATGAAAAGGGGATTGGATGTGTGTTAGGAATACGTTACTCCAAGTTGCATTCTTTAAACTCTATTTGAAATGTTCACCTACTACACATCGTTAATAGAGACCTCAGTAAGTCTTAGTGGTATTCAGATAAAGAACAAACTTAAGAAAGCCACATAAAGCAGCTTCTGAGCCAAAGCCTTTTCACCAATGAAACCTCCTGCTCCCAACTCCAGGTTAAGGTATCTGAGAGGCTCTTGTCTAACTTCATATGTACAAGACTTACATTCTCTGCAAAATTGCAAAGAAAAAACACCACCTCTGCATAATACCAACGCTAATTCACCAACAACCAACAGGTTAACTTTAGTCAGTAGCAGTCAAAATGGTGTCTGAGATGTAGATAGAATCAAGCTATTCTAAGAGGCGTCCAACACAATCATGCACGAGATAAACAGAAGTACAGCACAGACTCGGGAGTTCAGGGTTTTTTAAAATACTCTATCACAAACAACATTAAAGTTTATGGCCTCTTTTAGGAGGTAGATATGGTGACTCACCCATTCAAGAACAGGCATATTTGGAAAAAAAAGTTAGAGTGTCTCAAGTAAAGTATTTTGGTTCCATTTATTTTATTAAGATCAATATAAAGGCGCACACACACAACACACAAAAAAATATATGGCTTTGCTCCTATGGAGAGAATCAGATGATTCTGAACCCTTGGCACCATCCTCCTAAAAGGGAATGAAAGAATTTCCAGACTGCTAGTTCCATACAGAGACCCTGACAATGCTTTTACATAAGCTGATCCTAAGAGCAATTAAACTAAATCACTTAGTGAATAAAAAACAATAATAAAAACCATACATAATAGAAACCACTTCTCCTTTCACTTTTATTCGTGCCTTATGCGTACCTGATGCCACTTCTTCCAATTGTCTCTCCTTCTCTTCTTCCCTCTTTTCATCTTCAGCAGCGAGCAGATCACACACAAGATCATTAACAGTCTTGTAGTTTTCTCCAGTGGCCAAGATTTTACTTTGCACTGTTTGCTTTATCAGCTTTCTACCGAATCCCATCTCCAAGGCAGCTTTAACAACAGGTGTATTCATCATGATTGCATCTTCTGAATGACTCTCTCCAGGTTCAAAATGAATAACTAATCAAAGAAGAAAATCACCGTGTATAGTTTAAAGAATAAAATATCTATACAACCGAGAAGTCACATCAACATGACCTACACTCATGCACACATTAAAAAGTTTCAGTGGTTAAACAGACTTTTCTTTTTTTAAGTAGTTAGTTTCAAAAAAATTGGAAGCCAGTTACTTAGATTCAGCTGGATTGAATTCATGATAAATTTCAATCCATGTGAGGCCTTTACAAAAATCTAGGACAATCCAGAGAAGCCACAGAGGATTCCATTGTGTCTTTGCAGCTTTTTTTATATTTAGTCATTTATAACTTCAGCCTTGAAAAAAGTCAGGGAGACAGGGGAGGAAGGAGATCAAAATTCAGAGTTTACAGTACAACCCACTGCTCTTTTCCTGCTCTTGATGGGTATTTTCCATTCAACTTACTAAGCACCAGGCATGTGGGATTCTGATTCATTGTCCTCAACCAGCAGGGATAACCCACTCGCCCTCTGGGAGGAGTTTATTTCCACCATAACTACAGTCCAGCTCAGAAAGACTTCACTTTATCAGCTTGTCCCACCCTCTCCTTGACCACTGCTGCTCAACTCAGAGCATTTACCTAACTGCGTGCCTAAAAATGGAGTTTTATAGCTGCACAGTCCTAACACTCTCTAGCAACTCTTCTCCCAAGTTCAATACCATAGGTCAGTGTAACAAATGCCAAGTTGGCTTGTTCTGTTTAACCCAACCATGAAACTAAACCCCACAAATACAGCAAATGCCAAGCATTCAAAACCAAAAGTCTTAATATGAAAATAAGGAAAATGAAAGACAAGATCTCTTAAAGGTGCTTCCTTCAAGTTTGTCCATATAACATTGAAGCTACCTAACTTTTACCATTACTTAGAAAATCCTTATAATCCTGTTGCTTCCAACAAAATCTAAGAATTGTTAAGCAAGTTAGCTTTGGATAGTCAATCATTAAGTTAAAAAAATGCTGAGGAAGTTTAAAAACATGCTTTAATATACATACTTGGAGGATCCATGTTTTCATCTACAGGTGTATCAGAGGTTGACAAGAGCTGGGAAACACAACAGAACTACATTAGTATCAAAGTGTTGCTTTTCCCCAACATACCTTTAACACATCCTTCCCTCATCAACCGTGCTACACTTTTTACCTGAATGGTACCTGTTAGGTACTTCACATGTGTACTTTGCACAAATCCACAAATTTGTGCAACTATGCAGTCAATATAAAGTTAGTGCTGACCAATTCCATGCAGAGAAGTTTGGCTTACTCTTGCCAGAAGCATCACTGATAAAAATAATTCAGGCTGCCCGTGACTGATTTCTGAAATAACAATTACTGATCTGCATTACTCACTGAAACTTATATAAGCAGAATTTCCCTCTTCCGATACAAAGGAGCTCACTGCCCTCTAACACCCTTCCATAAGTAACCCCTATAGGTTAAACTCTACTAGTCCAAGTCCATTAGCCAGGGCTCAGCACTGGCTTCATTTTTGTGCTCATGAAGAGCCTTTATCATCTTAGAAACATAGTAGAAATATATGCAGAAATGAGGTAGAAGGATGGACCAAATTCCCAAAACAACATTGCGTTCTTCAACAAGGGAAAAGCAAAGTTACCAAACTGTAAAGTTTACCTGTTCAAGAAGATGGGGGAACCTGGCCTGAATTTGACTTACAAACTCTCCTCCTTTTACACGAAGCAGATACTCACACCTGAAACATTGACAAAAGTGTACTAAATTATACTTGCTACTTGCCAAAGGAAAAAAATACAGATGAATGACACAGTTTACAGTAACACAACATTAAAGTACTTTAAAGTTTCCCTTTAAACAAAAGTTTCCCTTCCTTCAGAAGGGAAAGAGTTCTCTTAATTGGAAGTGTGATACAGCCTAGTGTCTGGTGGCCCTTTGATAAAGCTTTTCCATGATGTTCAGTGGGCAGCAGGCCTATGGATATAAATGAGCAGATTTACATTCTGCTACCACTTCCAATGTCATGAGAAATGATATCATGTCAGCGTCATCACAAAGTGCAGTGATGAACTCTTTATATCTCCCATCTCACCATTCCCATCTCCTACTCAGTCATTCAAAAGAAGAAAATTTAACACCACTATCAAAGCCAGATCTGCTTCACGAATGCAGTTGTATCTCTTAAGCACATTTACTGACAAGCGTAATGCAGAAGGAAATAGAGGTGTCATTTAACAGTATGTGCATCGTGTGGTCCAACAGTAGCTGGCAAATTGCCCATGAAAGACTAGTTGGAGATCTACAATCTGAAGAATTATTATTAGCTTTCCTGAAATTAAGTGCAGTTATTTCTGTCATTAATGTAGGTGGAGATTTCCATAGGCACAGATAGCAATTAGGCATGCAATTGCCAGTTAATTATGGGGGACATTAAGAAGTTATTTCTGTCATTTTTCCAATGAAGACATATTAAACAGCCACCGAAACCTTCTTCACAAGCCTTTCCACACCTAAGAAAGCAAACTGCATGAGCTGAAAAACTGATTCAAGAGGGGCATGGGCACAGAACTAAACCAAGGGAGTCAGATATTCCTTCTACTTCATCTCTCAGCAGCTTTTGCTCTCTTCAGTCTGCTTTCTGACTGCTTCTCTTAGACAAGTATGCTCATTCACAATGCAGCCTCACTTGGTCATAGTGATTTGGGGATGCAAACAGCATTTAGTTATGAAGTGGAAAGCATTAAATATCATGCCTAATGAATAAATGCTTTAATTATGGCTACCTTAGCACTTCAGAGCTTGTAAACAGATGTATGTGAAATATATCCAAATGAAAGAGTGAATTCGTACATCATACAGTGAAGTTAAACAAAACTATCGAGTGCAGTACATATCTGCCAAAATTAGAAGTATTTAAGGATGTGAACAAGTTATGATAAAGATTTTGCAAGTTACCTTGGAAACCACTTTGCATGCTCAATCCATGGATCATCTCCAGACTCCCAGCACCTTAACCCACCATCACAGCAAAAACACTTAACGTCATCGTTGCGGCCTTTAAAAAAGACAGGCAAAATATCTAGCAAACATTCACACAATTCGCTTTAAGGTAAATGCTGACACAGCAATATGAATAAAACAGAAGACCTGAGTTTTTCTTACCTACGTAGTAAAAGCCAGCATCCGCAAGCTGTTCAGGCTGAACAGGAATTCTAGTTGGCCAATTTATGAATGTTTTAACACGTGCTTCATGGGTTTGCATGCTCACGTTTGAAACATTGAAACTTGTCTGTTCTCGGGTAAGGTTTTCCACAAAAGGGCAGTTAGGAAAGTGTCTCCGGTGCTCCGACATAGCATTATCTTTGGGTTCCCAGTTACTCAGCTGCCCACCACAGGTGAAACAAGCAACTTTGTCTGCTGTCCCCAGGTAATAAAGTCCAGCCTTTGCCAGATCGGTGGGCGAGAGAAACGTCAGGGGCCATGAGTGAAAAGTGCGTAGTCTAGCATCTTCTGTACTCATAGAAGGATTGTGAAGTTTAGGTCTCAACAATGAAAGGTCTTCAACTGCCCTGGTAGTTATTGGGTCTTGAGGAAAACTGGAAAAAGAGCCACTGAAATATCCAACTTGTTCTGAACTTGGAGAAAGCGTTATGGAATGTAGAGATGGGGAGAGACTGTTTGCAACCAGAGGCGAAAAGGCAGAACGAGAGGAGAGTCCGAGGTTGTTAAGTGAAAGCATGTTTTGAACAAAACTGCAGCCAGGATACAGCTGTTTGTGTTTTTCCATAGCGTTATCTCCTGGCTGCCAGTTGTCCAACGTTAAGCCACAACTGAAGCACTTAACTTTATCTTGCACACCAGTGTAATAAAACCCAGCCCGAGCAAGACTTCGTTCCGACACCGGCACGTTAACGGGGAAAGTAGAGAACGTCGACATTCTGTAGAGTTCACAGGACAAGTCATACTTCAGTTCGCCACAGAAAGCGCTCTGCTTCGCGATGCTAGCCAAGAAAGGGCTATTTTCCATTATGTTCATAATGGACTATTTTTGGAAAAATGGGACAAGTCTTCCTCTGGGAGGTAGTTGTGTGCATTAAAGGCAATTTTGGAATAACCCCTGCCTGTACAAAAGTAAGAACCTGAAAATTAAATGCTTCAATGTGCAACTTTGAATGCGTATGCGAACAGAATTAGCCTCATGATTAACAGCTTTTAAAATTTGGGAAGTTCTTACACTTTAGTTTACACAACTGCTTTCTGTGCAAAAGCTGCTCCGGCCCATTTTGACAACTGAAGAATGCATGTCAAAAAGGACTTTCCCTTGAATCATACAGGCATCACATGCTTTCCTTGTGCAGTATATCTGGGAGAGCAGCACCAGCTTTTCAGGCTCGTGAAGGTGATATCCAGAGAGGAAAGACCTCAAAAGGGTTTATCAAAATCCTTTGTCAATAAAGAAACTAAAATGGGGGGGCAACTACAACAACGTCGTTTTTGACCAGAACATCCATTAAGTGATTTAAGAACTATTTCAACCTAGACAGCTGATAAATACACAGCTTATACACATGTAAAGCTTTTAGTTTCTAAACCTCTTTAGGAGGCTGAAAATAATGGTTTATCAAGCTCAAAAGGCACAAAAAAAAAAAAGCCCTTGAACTCACTGGTATACTAGACTTCCAAAAAAGCCCTCAACTTGTGCATATTGTTGTAATAATGGTTAAGACTACAGAAGTTAGTACATACTCAACTTCACATACATCGAATATTCAGCTACGAGATAAACAAATCCTATACACTGTCTCTGAGAAGGATGAACTGCCTTAATTAACAAGCCTGGAATAGTCCCAGGCTTTTCTGTCTATAACATTGTCTGCGCAGATTGAACACAGCATTTCAGTTTTAACCTGGTGCCTTAGTTACACGTATAGAGTTATCAAATTTAGCACAAATCAATTGCCTTGTGTCGGGACATTCTAATGCTTTATACGGTTGAATTAAGTTTCTTCTGTATGCCATTTTTATGGCATACAGAAGCAAACAGAATCCTCAGATTAAAAAAAAAAAAATTTGAAGCCTTAGTTTCTTTATTTGTGCACAGAACTACCTCCCAGAGTTCAGACTGAAGTCCCTTCTAAGGTGCCTACGCCTCCATGTTGATACACACTGTGCGCAAGAAGAAATTGTTAACTATCTATAGTTTCAATCATTTAATTCTTTCGGGTGGAACAAAACCTGCAAGGAAGAAAGAGAGGAGTGTTTCAAAAATATACAATATGAGGTGCATGTAATGTCTATTCAAACAAAAAACTATACAAATTAAAACACTAAAGTCTCAGCATAAGCTTTTTTGTAATGTTAGTGAGAAAGTTTCAGGGAGTCAACTTTACACACTGTCATATGGAGTGGGTTTAATACATGTAATTTCCCTGTTACTGACAAAAGCAGAACTTTTTTGGCAAATGGATGAATCAGGCTGCTCGATCACAAGCTGTATAACTAAAGGTAAGATACTGTGCTAAAGAAGTTGCATCCATTTAAATTGGTTTAAGCATGCAGATTCTCAAACAATGAAGGTCCAGTTTTATTGTACTGACTTAATTTAAGAGTACTGGAATTTCTTATTTAGGTAAATTTAATAATACTTGAAGCACAGGACATCAGCAAAACTGAACACCAAAAAATTCAGGCAAGAGCAAAGACAAAGTTCCAAAGTTTTTAAATATACAATTTTCTATTAATTCATAATCACATATACAGCAGTCTCTTTTACAATAACAGTTTCCTGAAAAGTTGTTCCAGGAAAGACTCAAAACAGATAAATTTGGCATGATGACCCAGCCCTAGAAAAATCACCTACTGGAAAACAGCAGAGGATTTCCTACACATCTCAATATCTCTTATTAGATTTGTTCTTAATATAGTTCCACTATTGCTACTACCACTTAATCACTGAGGATGTGAGTTGAATGCCTTTCACCAATCCACTCTTTTAACACTGATGGTGGGACTAAGCTAACAACATACACATAATTCATATTTAGGAAAAATTTCTTCACGGACAGGGTTATCCAGCATTGGAATAGGCTGTCCAGGGCAGTGGTTGAGGCACCATCCCTGGAGGTGTTCCGAAGACAGGTTGACATGGTCCTCAGGAATATGGTTTAGTGATTTTTTTATTGCTTATTTCTTATTTATTTTTTTTGTCAGAGTTAGGTTGATGGTTGGACTAGATGATCTTTAAGGTCTCTTCCAACCTAGACAATTCTACGATTCTATACACAAATGATGCTAGTTGAAGAAGTTAAGCCACTTTCCACACTGGAGAAACCTCAGAGTAAATGCTAGAAATATCAGAGCAAACTGAGGCCCCTATAATCCTAAAACATTTAGGAGCACTTAAACCTGAGATCCTGTGGTCATTTTCTGCCAAACATTCCTCTTATAACATTACCCTCCACTAGAGCCCTGAGTATTCCTTGATTTCCAGAGTCACCCAACTGCTCTGAATCTCATGGGGTTTTTTCTTGTATTATCCTCCAGCGACACTAAGAAGTTATTTAAGTCCAGAGCAGCAATATTTAAAGGACAACAGCCTCAAAACTCAATTTAATATTTTTTTGCTCTTATGTTATGACCCAAGCCAAACTAGTTTACCGCCGGAGCACCCTTCGCTACGTTTACAGACCTGGGGCACCAAAATCTCCCCACCGGCTCCCGTGCTCGGTCGCACAACCCGGGACAGCCCCCGCCGTCGCCCCCCGACACCGTAGGGCCTCGACGGCCGCTCCTCCACCCTCACCCCACCGCCCCGGCCTGCTGGGAGCCCTCCCGGGCCGGCCCCAAGCCCCGCTCCCCGAGCGGCCATCCCGCAGGGCTGCCTGGCTCCCCTCCAGCGCCGGAGACCACGGCCCAGGGCGGGGCAAAGCAGGCACCTCAGCCCGCCCCGGGTCTCCCCTGCCCCCGGCCTGCCCTGACACG